>NC_037672.1:66351785-66491997 GCF_003255815.1 Theropithecus gelada | reverse complement strand
AAAAAAAAAAAAAAAAGAATTAAATGACTTAATGTATGTCCAATTCTTACAACAGTGATGCTTAGAATATAGTAAATGATAACATAGATGAGGAAATTGAGAGGCAGAGAAGCTGACTGGTTCCAGATCTCACAGCTAAACAATGGCAGGGCAGAGAGCAGAGCACGGATTCACCCCACTGGTTTAATATTCTGTTTCAAACCATCAGTGAATGTGGGCTGTCATTACTCTGCCCCTCACTGGGATGTTACTGCCATTCTGTTGCTAAATCACTGGGATGAGGTTAGGAACCTTCTGCAGGCCTCAGGCTCCTGTTATGCAAACTGAGGGAACTGGAGGTGTGGTTAAGGTGCCTGAACCCCCTTTTAGGAGGAATCCCAGCAGAAGATGCCCAAGCAAGCCTTGCAGGAAGTTATCCAGGCCACCTTCAAATCAGCGCCAACTGCAGAACCTTTAGATCCCCCAAAAGAGCACCTGTCCGTTTGTGGTGCTTCTGACAGAGAACCCCGAGCAGCGCTAGGCCTCCCTCAACCTGACTCAGGGATGCCCACCACTCCCCATTGTCCCTGACACACATAATCCTGACTGAGGCAGCCTGAATAGCAGCTTCCTCGGATTACTCACCATGGCCCTGTGAGAAGAATGCCTCTCCCAGGCAGCATCTGCAGTTGTGACCACAGATGGGAGACTAGCCTAATCGGACTTACCAGCAGCTCACCTTGGCTTCCTCAAGGCCCAGCAGCAGGACAGGGCGTTTCTCTGAGCAGAACTTGAGCGATAAAAGTAGCAGGTAAAGCTGATCCAGCCTCAGGCAGACCTCCATTGGGCCCTCGAGGATGTGAGCGGCAGCTCTGCGGGCCCACCCTGTAGCCGCATGTGGACAGCTAGAACAGCCTGGCCTTTCCGACATTGCTGGCCCAAGAGGTTTCATCTTTGGGTTTTTTTTCCTTCTCAGGCTGCTGGCTTCCATCTCAGTTAATACAGAAGGATGGTTGCCATTGTCTCCATTTAAGCATCTGAAATAAATTACATAGCAAAAACCATTTTCGTTGTATCCAAACCCAGTGTCTTCAGTGTGAGCTCCCTGAAATTCCAAACACATGTTCAAATCACCAGGAAAGAGGGAAGGAGAGACTGAGAAGAGGGAGACTGAAGCAGGAAAGTCACTATGAGATTCTCCCCAAAATCCTGATGTTCAGCCTCTGGGTGAAGGACATTCCATGCTGAGACAGAGGGGTTGCTCTCTTCACCAGCATCTTTCTGAAGTGTCTGTGTTAGAGGCAGTTCAGTGCTCACACTCCAACCTGAAATTCTTAGTCTTCCCACACATCTCCAGTCAAGGAGCACTGGCCATGCCCCTTCATTGTCCATAAACACCCAAGCTCTCATTTAGAAGCAATTGATTTATCAAATCTTTTCCTATGTATTTGTTCACTAAACCTGTCAAGCAACACATTTAAGCATGACAGAGTAAGAATATGGGCATGTGTTAGGATTCCCTAGAGAAGCAGAACCAATAGGATGAGTATATAGAGAGAAGAGGTTTAGTTTAAGGAAGTGCCTCATGCAGTTATGGAGGCTAGCAAGTCCAAAATCTGCAGGCCTACCCTGCAGAAGGTAGGCTGAAGACTCAGAGAAGAGCCTATACTACGGTTCCAGTCCAAAAGCTGTCTGCTGCACAATTCCCTTACTCAGGGAAGCTCAGTCTTTTATTCCATTCCAGCCTTCAGTTGATCAGATGAGGCCCATCCACATTAAAGAGGGCCATCTGTTTACTCAAAGCCTACTGATTTCAATATAAACCTCATCCCAAAACACCCTCCCAGAAACATCCAGAATAATGTTTGACCAACTATCTGGGTACTAAAGCCCAGCCAAGTTGGCACATCAAATTATTGCAGGGTGTGAGCAGGAGAAAAAAGAAGAAATGAGGTTGCCCTGAGCCCAAATCCAGAAAGCAGGGCACAACAGAGAGCTAAAGACCCCTGGGTAAAGCCACCTCCTGCCCCCGAGTCCTTCCCTGACGCAGACTTGCTGGACAACCAGGTGGGTGAACATGCAGGTACAGGCGCAGACCCTTCTTCCTTCCCTCCTCCTCCATACCTTTCACAACCATTTGCTGAGTGTCACTGTGCCAAACCCTGAGGCTAAAACTAATCAAGACTTGGTTCTTCTGTACACTTAAAAGTGGTTAAAATGGTCCATTTTATGTTATGTATATTTTACTACAACTTAAAATGAATTTGAAAAAAAAATTAAAAGACTGTTCTTTCCATCAAGGGTCCCAAAGTCCAGAGAGGGAGGACATGCACAAAACACAATTTCAGTCTAAGTTCTCACTAACAGCATTGATAGGTTCTTGAAAACTGTGACTTTAAACGAAATGACTATAAGGAAACCAACTTTACCATAAGCTAATGGATAGAAACAGGAGTTAAGATTCTACCGCTTATTTCTAGTCATAAAAATACCATCAAACCTTACTACATAAAGTAGTAAACATCAAAGCCAAAACACTTCTAATATTAAACATTGAAATAAGTGTGAGCTTTACATACACTTAAGAAAGATTAATAAAAATGAGTAAGTTATTTATTCACCCAATGATTCCAGTTCAGGATTGCAGGTGGCCACAGCCTGTCCTGACAGCTCAGGGTTCAAGGTGGGAACCAGCCCTGGCCAGGACACCATCCCATTACAGGGCACACTCATTTACACAGCGAGACTCACTCACACTGGGACCAAGTGGACATGCCGGGTCACCTAACCTGCACAGCTGTGGAAAGTGGGAGGAAACCAGAAAACCCAGAGAAGACCCATGCAGACCTGGGGAGAACACTCAGACTCCACACACACAGCGGCCAGAGCCAGAAATCAACTTTCTTTCCCCCTCATCAACTTTATAACCAAACCTCGTCATTCAAGGACCTGCTATATAGGAGGTCACAGGTGATAAAACAGGGCAAGCCAGAGAATGCAGAGCCCATGTGGGTCAACAGAAACTATGTCTTACTCAGCGACTCATCTGCTCACCTCGTCCTTTCTCCCCCAGCAAAGCTGCTCTGGACACAAGGCTCCTGGCACACTCCAACCAGGCCTTCGTGCCCAGATGTGGAAATCTCACCTCTCCAGTGCTGACATTCCACAGCACTCGCCCCTTATCCATCCTTCCACAGATGCGTTTGTTTGTTTGTTTGTTTTGAGGTAGGGTCTCACTCTGTCACCCAGGCTGGAGTGTGGTGGCACAATCATGGCTCACTGTAGCCTCGACCTCCACAGGCTCAAGCGATCCTCCCACCTCAGCCTCCCAAGTAGCTGAGACTACAGGTGCCACCACACCTGGCTAATTTGTGTGTTTTTTTTGTTTGCTTTTTTTTTTTAGAGATGGGGTTTTGTCATGTGGCTCAAGCTGGTCTCAAACTCCTGGGCTCAAGCCATCTGCCCTCCTGGGCCTCCCAAAGTGCAGGGATCGCAGGCGTGAACCACTGTGCGCAGCCCCTCTCCATACACTCTTTCAATAACTTCTTGTAAAATTTCTTAGTATTTACTCACTAAAGTGCCTGGATATCTTCCAAAACAAGACATTTTTATTCTCCTAATTTTTTGTTTATTAAAAAAAAAAATAGGGCTGGGCGCCGTGGCTTACACCTGTAGTCCCAACACTGTGGGAGACTGAGGTGGGTGGATCACCTCAGGTCAGGAGTTTGAAACCAGCCGGGCAACGTGGTGAAACCCTGTCTCTACTAAAAATACAAAAAAAAAAAAAAAGCCAGGTGTGGTGGCACATGCCTTTAATCCCAGCTACTCGGGAGGCTGAGGCACGAGAATCGCTTGAACCTGGGAGGCAGAGGTGCTGTGAGCCCAGATCACACCATTGTACTCCAGCCTGGGCGACAGAGCGAAACTCTGTCTCAAAAACGTAAATAATAACTTTTTTTAATTCAACCATAATCTCATCATCTGAACACACTTAACTCCAGCGGTCAAATGCTCAGACCAAAAGCCATGGTATTATCTATGACTCCCCCGTGTCTCTCACACCCTCTTCCAGTTCATCAGGAAATCCTGTCAATTCTACCTTCAAAGTATGCCCTGAATCTCCCCATTTCTCACACCTCCACCACTACCACCCCAATATGAGTCATATAATCTCCCCGCAAAACTACTGCAGCAGTCTGCTGTAGCTGGACCATCCCGCCCCCTGCCATCTCTACACAGTGACCAGAGTTGTCCTTTTTAAATGTAAGATCATGTTACACCTCTCTGAAAAACCCTCCAGTGGCTCCCATTTCACTCAGAATAATGATCTCCCCTCCCATGAATCCTTGACCTCTGCTGTGCCTGTCCCCCGACTCACTCAGCCTCAGCGACAACAGTCTCCCTGCTGTCCTGCGTTATATCCCAAGCCTACTTTGGTCTCAGGACCTTGCCATTGGCTGTACTCTCTGCCTGATACATTCTTCCTCTAGATATGCACATGGATAATTTACCCACCTCCCTCAAGTCCTTGTTGGAATACTTTTTTTCCTTCTTTTTTTTTTTTTTTTTTGAGACAGGGTCTCACTCTGTCACCCTGGCTGATGTGCAGTGGTGCAGTCGGCTCACTGCAGCCTCAACCTCCCAGGCTCAAGAGATCCTCACACCACAGCCTCCCAAGTGGCTGGAACTACAGGTGTGGGCTGCCACACCTGGATAATTTTTGTATTTTCTGTAAAGATAGGGTTTTCCCATGTTGCCCAGACCAATCTCGAACTCCTAATTCCTGGAATCAAATGATCTGCCCACCTCAGCCACCCAAAGTGCTGGGACTATAGGCATGAGCCACGGTGCCCACCAGAATATCATCTTCTAATTAAAATTCCAACTCTCCCACATTCCTTACACTGATCATCTTTTTTTTTAATAGCACGTATTTTGGAATATTCTAACATATTAACTGATTTACTCATGTGTTGTATTTATCGTTTATTCTCTGTCTCTACCACACTAGAATGTTAACTCCACTGGAACAGGTATTTTTACCTGTATCCCAAGCCCATAGAATAGTGTCTGGCAGATAGTGGGCACCCAATAAATAGTTGTTGAATGAACTAAGTGATGAGACAGCAAAGTTCAACTCCCAAAGCTACGCTCCCAGGTGCCAGAGGCCCTGCTTCTCTGGGCTCCAAACCTGTGGTAGAGGACATTAGGAGCTTTCCCCTAAGAAGTTCAACAAAGCCTTCTTAGATTAGTATTCCTTCTGTGACAACATGTCTCACTACATATATTGGAAACTTTTTTCAAGGTGACTTAGATACAGATACTGAACAGACTGAAACCAGTGAATAATTCCGTCTTGGTTGACAATTGGTTAGGACAAGTTCACATGCCCAGATGTCACTGAACCACAAGATCCTAGTCACTGACAACTATTTCCTAACATTCTCCCCACAAGGAAGCATTACAGTATAAGTATTGTTTATAGCAATCCCAGGCTTTGGGTCATAAAAAGTTGTTCTCTCTTCTTTCTCACAGGAACATTGATTGTCCTACACCTGTTATCCGGCTTTCTAAGTAACACACACATACTGGGATTGGTTGGGTGGGAAGGCCACTTGACGCTATAGGTGCACTAGGCACAGATCGAGGTAGCTACTCGGCTGACATCCCTAGTGGCCCAGTCTCTGCTATCCCCGGACTTCCTCTAGTAATGGACTCTTCCCACCCTCCCTAGCCATAAGACCTATGCTTGGCCAACCAGAGGTCTTCCCTGGGACTTTCCTAAGTGGTGTTGGCAGGAAAGAGCCTCCTTCCACACAGGTTGTTAAGAAGAAGGATATAAAGGCCGGGCGCGGTGGCTCAAGCCTGTAATCCCAGCACTTTGGGAGGCCGAGACGGGCGGATCACGAGGTCAGGAGATCGAGACCATCCTGGCTAACACGGTGAAACCCCGTCTCTACTAAAAGAAATACAAAAAACTAGCCGGGCGTGGTGGCGGGCGCCTGTAGTCCCAGCTACTCGGGAGGCTGAGGCAGGAGAATGGCGTAAACCCGGGAGGCAGAGCTTGCAGTGAGCTGAGATCCAGCCACTGCACTCCAGCCTGGGCGACAGAGCGAGACTCCGTCTCAAAAAAAAAAAAAAAAAAAAAGAAGAAGGATATAAAACAGAAGAGCCCATTAAAATAAGAACATAAATCCACTAATGAATTAGTGAGTAAATGAATGAATGAAGGAATGAATGTTTAAAACAAAGTGAATACAGTCATGAATTGCTTAACAACATGGATATTCTCTAAGAAATGCATCATTAGGCAATTTCGTCATTGTGCCAACATCACAGTGTGCATTACACAAACATGGTATAGCCTACTACACACTTAGGCTATATGGTATAGGTCTATTATTCTTAGGCTACAAACCTGTAGAGCATGTTACTGTACTGAATACTGTAGGCAGTTGTAACACAATGGTAAGTGTTTGTGTATCCAAACATAGAAAAGGAAGAGTAAAAATGCCATATAAACGATTTAAAAAAAAGTACAGCTGTGTAAGGTACTTACCATGAATGGAGCTTGCAGGATGGGAAGTTGCTCTGGGTAGGGCAGTGAGTGAATGAGTGGCATGTGAATGTGAAGGACATTACACTCCTGTAGACTTTATAAACACTGCACACAGGCTGAGCGTGGTGGCTCACACCTGTAATCCCAGCACTTTGGGAGGCCGAGGCAGGCAGATCACGAAATCAGGAGATTGAGACTATCCTGGCTAACATGGTGAAACCCCGTCTCTACTAAAAATACAAAAAATTAGCAGCGTGTGGTGGCAGATGCCTGTAGTCCCAGCTACTCGGGAGGCTGAGGCAGGAGAATGGCGTGAACCCAGGAGGCGGAGCTTGCAGTGAGCCGAGATGGTGCCACTGCACTCCAGCCTGGGCAGCAGAGCAAGACGCCCTCTCGAACAAAAAAAAATAAAAAATAAAATGAAAATAAACACTGCACACTTAGGCTATATTAAATTTATGGAAATATTTTTCTTCCATAATAAATTAACCTTATCTTACTATAACTATTTTACTTTATAAATTTTTAAATTAGAAACATTAAATTTGGTCAGGCGCAGTGGCTTATGCCTATAATCCCAACAATTTGGGAGGCCGAGGCAGATGGATCACCCAAGGTCAGGAGTTCAAAACCAGTCTGACCAACATAGTATAACCCCATCTCTACTAAAAATACAAAAATTAGCTGGGCATGGTGTTGCATGCCTCTAATCTCAGCTACTCTGGAGGCTGAGACAGGAGAATTGCTTGAGCCCAGGAGGTGGAAGTTGCAGTGTTGACCCGAGATCATATCATTGCACTCCAGCCTGGGCAAAAGAGTGAAACTCTGTCTGAAAAAATAAATAAATACATAAATTTTATTTATTTAATTTAATTTTTTTTGGCGGGGGGACGGAGTCTCGCTCTGTCACCCAGGCTGGAGTGCAGTGATGCAATTTCAGCTCACTGCAAGCTCCTCTCCCGGGTTCATGCCATTCTCCTGCCTCAGCTTCCCAAGTAGCTGGGATTACAGGCACCCGCCACCACGCCCAGCTAATTTTTTGTATTTTTAGTAGAGACAGGGTTTCAGCATGTTGGCCAGGATGGTCTCAATCTCCTGGCCTTGTGATCTGCCCGCCTCGGCCTCCCAAAGTGCTAGGACTACAGGAGTGAGCCACTGCGCCCAGCCTAAATTAAAAAATGTTAACCTTTTGACCTTTTGTAATAACACTTAGCTTAAAACACAAACACATTGTACAGTAGTACAAAAATGCTTTCTTTGTATTGTTATTCTGTAAGTTTTATTGTATTTCTAAAAATTTTTTTTTTACTTAAACTTTTTTATTAAAAACTAAGACACAAACACATACATTAGCCTAGACCTACACAGGGTAGGATCATTGTCACTGTCTTCCACCTCCACATCTTGTTCCACTGGAAGATCTTCAGGGGCAGTAACATGCATGGAGCTGCCATCTGCTATGATAAAAATGCTGCCTTCTGGAATACTTCCTGAAGGACCTGCCTGAAGCTATTTTAGAACAAACTTATTTTTCATAAATAGAAGGAGTACAGTCTTAAATAACAATGAAAACTATAGTATAGTAAATGCATAAACCAGTAATATAGTCATTTATCATTACCAAGTATTATGTACTATGCATAATTGTAAGTGTTACACTTTTTTCATGACTAGCAGTGCAGCAGGTTTGTGTATACCAGCATCATCAGCACAAACATGTGAGTAATGTATTGTGCTATGACTTTATGGCATCTACGAAGTCACTCGCCAATAGGAATTTTTCAGCTCCATTATAATCTTATGGAACCACTGTCATATATGCAATCTGTCATTGACAAGAAGTCATTATACAGCATATGACTGTATATTTAATTAGAAGAAAAAACATGAATTTTGGAATCAGAAAAATCTCAGTTCTGACTCTCAGTCTTACCACTTAATGTCTTTCAGTCTTGAGGAAAGAACTGTAACTCCTCTCAATACCTCATAAGGTCATCGTGAGAAAAAGACCTAACACAAACTGGCCTACATACACGGGTCCTTCCCCTTAACACACTGGATTAACAACTGTGACTCAAAGCCATTTATAGCCTTTTTGACATTGGGAAACATAGACATTAGATTCTCATTGATCAATCTGCAACTAGATGATTTGTGGATAAAGTATATGACTAAAAAGATATTTTTACCAAAACTACTGCATTTGAAATAAGCTTTCAGAAATATTTTCATACTTTTAAGGTATAAGGATTTTGGCAAATGAATGTGAAACTTCACATCAGTTTCATTGATTTTATGTGTTGTGAAACACTTGGCTCCACTCTATATATAACATACAAAGAAATAAGATATGCCGAGACTTAGTTATTCTATACACCAATAATAAAGAAATGTTAGAGTTTTCTGCTGAATAAGAATTTGATAAAATTTTTAAAATTGTGTTCCTTGGCCAGGTGCAGTGGCACACGCCTGTAAACCAGCATTTTAGGAGGTCAAGGTGGGCAGATCACCTGAGGTCAGGCGTTCGAGACCAGCCTGGCCAACATGGCAAAATCCTGTCTCTACCAAAAATGCAAAAAAATTAGCTGGATGTGGTGGCACACCCTCATGCCTCAGCCTCCTGAGTAGCCCTGTAATCCCAGCTACTCAGGAGGCTGAGGCACGAGAATTGTTTGAGCCCAGGAAGCAGAGATTGCCATGAGCTGAGATCGCACCACTGCACTCCAGCCTGGGCAACAGAGTGAAACTCCATCTCAAAAGAAAAAAAAAAAAAAATTTGTTCCTTTTAAAATTTTGTTCCGTTATTTTATAAATTTCGGAACACTAGATTTGAATGAAAAAATAAGTTATTTTGCTTTTGTTATTTATTTTCATCAACATTTAAGATGAAAGCTCATTAGCACTCCAAAAAAAAAAAAAGAAAGAGAATCAGAAGAAATAATAGAAATGTCCATCAGTTTAAAGTTTGGTTAAATAAATTACAGTAAATCTATAAAATGAAACACCGGGCAGTGGTTAAAGTGATTATGTGAATCTAATTCTATTGGCATTGTGGTGTATCTCCAATGAAGGGGACAAAGTAGCATATGTGATACTGACCTATTGATGTAAAATTATAGACTGTGTTTCTCTGCTTCGTTCTCCCATAACCTTCAGTCCTTCCTCTCTCTTAGCACTCAAAACCCTTTACTGTTACTCCTGAGTTAATATTTAATGTCTCCTAGACTATAAGTTCCATGAGAGCAGGAATTTTATCTTTAGCCCCAGCACCTAGACCAGTGTCTGACACTGGATAAATAAAAGTCAATACAGAATTGTTGAATGAGTGGCAAGTCTAAGGAACTCAACTTGTCCTGGATGTTTCCTGATTCCTTTTCAAACTGCTGACAAATCATCCATCTGATTATCTGTTCTGGAAGTTTGCCTAGGACTAACATCAAGCCTGAGGAACTTTCCATTTTCTATCTGTGAGTGTTTGCATCCTTATTCATTTTGATTTTCAGTTTGCACAGCCTCTTTTATTAAATTGTCAGTCCTTCAAAGACAGGGACCATGTTTAGTTTGTTCTTTTTTTTTTTTTTTTTTCCATATGATACCCAGGAAAATGTTCTCCTTAAAGTGGAGGTCTGTTCAGTGATTAATTGATTTGGCAAGTACAGCCTCCTAAGAGAATAAATTATCAGTTGGGGTTATTATAATTTAATGACAATCACAAACACTCCCTTTCACAGGCCAGGCACTGTGGTTGGAGCTGTATGTCAATTAACTCCTTGATATGGAACCAACTAAGTGTCCATTGACCAATAAGTGGATAAAGAAAATGTGGTAGAAATACACCATGGAATACCACTCAGCCATTTAAAAAAAAAATGAAATAATGTCTTTTGCGGCAGCTTGGATGGAACTGGAGGCCATTATTCCAAGTTAAGTCACTCAGGAATGGAAAACCAAATATCACATGTTCTCACTTATAAGTGGGAGCTGAGCTATGAGGACACAAAGACATACAGAATGATATAATGGACTTTAGAGGCTGGGGGTGGGGGAGGTTGGGAAGGGGGTGAGGGATAAAAGACTACATATTGGGTGTAGTGTATACTGCTTAGGTGACAGGTGCACTAAAAGAGTCAGAATTTACCACTGTAGAATCCATCCGTGTAACCAAAAACCACTTGTACCCCAAAATATATTGAAATTAAAAAATATATATATATTTAAAAAGCATCTCTTTAATTCACAAATTCCTCTGAGGGTAGTACCACAAGTCCCATTTTACAGATGAGGCCCCTGAGGCTTCAGCAAGTCTCAGGGGACTCACCACAGTCACCCATCTAGTAAGGAAAGGAACAAAGACGAATTTTTCCTAACTCCCAGGTCCATGTTCTTAATCACCTGTGACAATCCCCTCTCATATATCCAGCAGCTGATGAAGTCTTTCCCTCAGGAAACCAACTGGAGGTAGATATGTCATGTCCATCTCATATGCAATATGGTGAATCAGGAGGAGCCGTGAAAGGACGACTCACTAAGTTACTCTCCCAAATGTTTATGTTTGTTTACACAGTGACCGTCATGACCACTAGGGAAGATAGTTTTCTGATTCTGCTTCCCTTGCCTCCTGGACAAAAGCAGAGCAGAGAAGCAGCATAAACCGTGGTTGGGGGCCTAAGAATGATCCCCAACTCTCCACTGCAAACCACCAGGGTCAGGAAGCCTCCGGATAATGCCCTCTCCCTCTTGTTTCGCTTTTTAAGTAGGTAAGCTGCACAGAGCAAAGCACTGTTGCATATTTCTGGACAGCTTATTTCTCTTGCAGAGGAAGACTCATATACACAACTGAAAGGCATTAACATGGGAGAAGATTTGAGGGATTAGAAGGGTGGTGAAGGCGTGGTTGTCCAAAATCCCCCTCTGAGGAGAGATGATTGATATCTGGCTGTCATTCCAAGAAGCTTCTGGTTGACAAATACTGTCTGGTATTTCCTTGCTGATTTCTTACCCTCACACCGCAAGCCCTGATCACTGTGGTCCACTGTGCAAATGCAAATTACCTGAATCAGGCTGCTGGTGACTCACCAACTCCCCTTTAAAGCAACATCAGGTTCAACGCAGTGACAGCTCAGCGTAGAAGCCATGGCTCGCAGACACTGCTTCTCCTACTGGTTACTGGTCTGCTGGTTGGCGGTAACTGTGGCAGAAGGTAAGGGTTTTGCTTTTATTCTACTGTGGGTCCACTAATTAATAAGTTGTAGGAAAAGACAAAATTGGCTCCATGATTATACATTCCCATAAACTGGAAATATTTACCTCACCTTCCATCAGCCTGTGTGGTTAAAGAGAAGGAGGTTGGATTTTGTCACCTGAAGACCTTGGTCCTCGTCTCGGCAATAGCCCTGTGACTTTAGACACGCTTAACATCTCTGAGTATCAGACTCTCATATGTGAAGTGACAATATTAATAATATCCGTCGTTATGGGGTTTGCAAGGACCAAATGAGCTATCATCCGTGAAAAACTCTCTAAGCTAAAAACGCCGTACAAATACTAGTTATTACAGTTACAAAGCTAACAATTCCACTTTGAATTACAGCACCGTCCACTTTCTATCTCCAGCAGCATAGTAATTTGCACATGGTGGGTATTTAGTCTTTGTTCATTGCTTAATTAATCACATCTATTGAGCTGCATTTTGGTGCCACAGAGGTGGACACAGGTTTCTTTCTTTAGGATTATATTAGATTCAATTTCTCAACTGTTCCTATTCTGTTTCTTTGTTCCCACTGCAAAAATGTGTCCTGAGCCTTAGAATTGTTTTGCAAACCCCTAGGGAAAGAAAAGAAGAGGCTGGAGAAGGGACGAAAAGAGGGAAATACAAGGGGAGGAAATCTTGGGGAGCCTAGATTTAACCTTTTTTCAGTTTATTTTAATTCCAAAACTAGATGCTGTTTTGGGAAAATGGACCTAGGAGTCAAAGAGAGCCCTTCACCCCTTTCACGTGTCTTGGGGAGGGGGCTTTGCAGGGGCTCAGCCAAACCCTGCTCATCCCCAGACAGATTCCCTGTTACCATCCCTCAGAGCTCACAATAGACAGGAGAGGGGGAGGGACATCAGAGCTGGTCATGGAATACACAGAAACCCCGTGATGCAACCTCTGCACGTACTCTGGCAATCAGGGGGCAGAGCATAGATTATGAACAAAACCTGCCCCCCATATCCCAAGACAAGGTCCCCAAGCCTCAGCTGCTAAAAGTGACATCTAAAAGAAGCATCATAAAACAAAACTAGCCACCTGCCATTTTCTCTGCGAAAAGTGAACGGCTCTTCAGGAGGCTTTGTAAACACATAGCTAAACAAGTTATAATGAGATTAGAGATTTATTTTATTCATATCTTAAAAACACCCACTGAGGCTGGGTGCAGTGGGCTCACACCTGTAATCCCAGCACTTTGGGAGGCCAAGGAGGGCAGATCACCTGAGGTCGGGAGTTCGAGACCAGCCTGACCAACATGGAGAAATCCCATCTCTACTAAAAATACAAAGTTAGCCAGATGTGGTGGCGCATGCCTGTAATCCCAGCTACTCGGGAGACTGAGGCAGGAGAATTGCTTGAACCCGGGAGGTGGAGGTTGTGGTGAGCAGAGATCGTGCCGTGGCACTCCAGCTTGGGGAACAAGAGTGAAACTCTGTCTCAAAAAACAAAACACCCGTTGCACCCATTGAAACATCAGATTTGATTTCTGAATTTGACTCACGTTTCCCTACAATCCCTTGAAGTCCTTCAAATGTAGCTTCATTCTACCCCTGCAGCCCTGCTTCCAGTTCATCGCTCACTCACACACACCCTGGATCTGCCAAACAAGGTCATGTGTGGCTCTCCAAACTCACCCTCTTCTCACTGCTGCACAGCAGCAACCACAGCTGCTCCCTCCTCTTGCTTTCACCTCTGTGTGTTGCAATTCTGCTTTAAGGCACAACATTTAAATGCCACTATGATTTTGCCTTTACAAAGTCTTTGTTAAGATGTAATCATTTAAGAATTGCAATTTCTCTTTCTGACACCTTTGACTTCTTACAGCTATTTGTGCATCACCTATGGCACGTACTGCATCTGCTTTGTACTGCAGATCCCCGGCTTCACAGCATCTGCCCACTCCTTGAGCTCAGGCTTTTAATCTTAATCATCTCTGCATTTGCCACAGCCCCTAATGTGGTAACCTGTACCTTGTTGAAACAACTTGACTCACAGGGTAGAATTGAAAGAGGCCTGTCTGATACTTTCTAGGCTCTGATATTTTGTCTGTGAAATCAGAGATTTGACCAAGATAGTCATTCTCTGAGTCTACAAAATAAATTGAGTTTTGCAGTTATTGTGAGTAAATCCATCATAGAACTTATTTTTCTTTCTGACTCAAGTCTGAAAGCACATGAGAATTTTTCTAAGACTCCATGAGCCATGTGAGGGAAGAACTGCACACTTACACTTCAAGTAGAAAGCTGACTTCTCTTAAAATCAGTGTAGTTCACTGCAAGCCAGCTTTGTCTGCCCAAATAACCACAGAGTATAGGTAATTATAAAAAAAAAAGGTATTTCATCATTACCTTTTTTTAAAAAAGTACTTGTTTTTAAAGTAGTTGTTGGTATGCTATGAATTTCATGTCTAGACTATAATAAACTACCTTAAAACTGATATTCAAATTCCAAGCAATATTTTGCTTTGTTTCTTCTATTATACTCTATTTTTTTGTTTGTTTGTTTGTTTGAGACGGAGTCTCCCTCTGTTGCCCAGGCTGGAGTGTGTACAGTGGCACCATCTCAGTTCACTGCAACCTCCACCTCCTGGGTTCAAATGATTCTCCTGACTCAGCCTCCGGAGTAGCTGGGATTACAAGTGTCCGCCACCATGCCCGGCTACTTTTTGTATTTTTAGTAGAGATGAGGTTTCACCATGTTGGCCAAGCTGGTCTTGAACTCCTGACCTTAAGTGATCTGCCTGGCTTGGCCTCTCAAAGTGCTGGGATTATAAGTGTGAGCCTCCACGCCTGGCCATTTTTAAATATAAATTATTATTACAGATTTTCTGGGACTGAAATTAAATACTCACTGAACTCCACAAAAATAAACAGAGAGGAACACTCAAGGTCAGCCTGACCATTTAATTCATCAAGTATTTACTGAGTACCACTATAAGCCAGGGACTATTCTAGGTGCTGGAGACACAGACAGTAACCAAGAGTCAACAGTCCCTGTCATTGGGGAGGTCCTATTCTAATAACATGTGTCCCCAATAGCCCTATCTTTAATGCACAAATGTTATGGGCCTAAGAAAATGGGGCTAAGCTAACAGAATGTTTCTATAACATTCAAGATTAGTAACCGTAGCTAACACTTATTAAGTGCAGACTGTACATCCAGCAATATTCTCAGCACTTTATATATTTTGTTTCCGATAACACTCACAAAGAGATGATGAGATGGGTAGTATTTTCTTCATTTTACAAAGGAGGAAAATGAGACTCAGAGAGGTTAAGGAATCTATCTGTGTTCACCCAGTTATTAAATGGCAGAGCTCAGGGAGCCTGGCTCTAGAGCCTATCCTTTTAAACACTTTGCTTTTCTGCCTCTCAAAATGTTTTTAATCTGCATTTAAATATTTGACCTACTTTGGTCTTATTAAGCTTGCAGAAGAGCTCTCATCTTTGACATCCAGTGCCTTTGAGAGCATATCAGTATGTTACATAAGGGGAAATATTTGCTTATTATTCAACACACTACTCCTGAGAAGTAGGAACTTGGTAACTTTGCAATTATAGAAACCGGGATTTCTCTCAATCAATTCAATTGCACTGGAGACGCTGTGCTAGGGACGAGGAGGCAGCAGTCTACAAGACGGTCACGTAGATCTTTCAGTGGAGTAGGCATATAACCACTGAATAATAATCACACAGCTGAAGAGTATGATGAAAGTGGACTCACAGGGCGCTACGAAAGCATGTTGCAAAGGGTTTTAACCAAGCTTCTGGGTAGGAAAGGCCTCCCTGACAAAAAAAAAAAAAAAAAGAGAGAGAGAGAGAGACTTGAAATTGAATAGGAGTCAGCCAGGCAAAGAGTTCAGGAAATGGTGCTCTAGGCATCTGCAACCACCTTTTCAGAAGCCCAGGACAATTGATGACTTTTGCCAAAGTAGCTTTTGGAGAGTGGAGGAGGCAGGGTTAGATTCCAATGGATTAAATAGGGGGAGAAGCAGAATCAGTAGGTGTACAGACTTTAAAGAGAGAGGAGGAGGAACCAAAGAAGTTCATGGCAGATTACCTCAGCTTTCTCTCTGGAATATGAAGCTGATAAATCAACTTAGAGAGGTAGAGAGCGTTTCAAAGCAAATTCTTCAGATGAATGAAGAATGAAAATTTTGAGGGAAATTTGAGGAGGTAGCAAAGGTTTAGAAGATAAGGAACAGAGAAGAACAAAGATAAAAGAATTAATGAGTGTTAGATCAGCTGACATCAGAGACCATAGATGGCATAAACCCACTTTCTCAGATGTGTGGCCATAACTTTGTAAGATGTGACAGGTTCCCACACCAATCACTATTACTCCCACATTTTAGAACACTTGTGCTAGCTAACTGGTGACCCAATAGAATCACCATAGGTCTAGTTTGTTTGGAAGAATGTGGTTTTATGTGGTCCTGCCCACATTCCTGGGTAAGTGATTGAAGCAAGCTTATACCTTGATCTTACACCCTTGAAAATTCCCAGAAAAAGAGAGCACTGAACACTACTGGACATCCCAGAGTCAGAGAAAACCTGCCTTGCTGGCTCTGAAACCCAATTGTTAGAGGAGGATTTAGAGAATATCTTCAGGTTTCTAGAAATGAGATGAGCACAAGAGGCCAGTGGGTAGGTAGTTTTTAGCAGCTGGAGCATAGTTAACCTAGTGGCAAAGCTCAAGGCCTCCTTAAGCCTGAGCTGACAGCAAAATGTCAAGATGGGGCTTAAAACAGAGGCCAGTCAGGCCGGGCGCGGTGGCTCACGCCTGTAATCCCAGCACTTTGGGAGGCCGAGGCAGATGGATTACGAGGTCAGAAGATCAAGACCATCCTGGCTAACATGGTGAAACCCCGTCTCTACTAAAAATATAAAGAAAAAAAGAAAAAACTTAGCCGGATGTGGCGGCACGCGCCTGTAGTCCCAGCTACTCGGGAGGCTGAGGCAGGAGAATGGCGTGAACCCAGGAGGCGGAGCTTGCAGTGAGCCGATCGCGCCACTGCACTCCAGGCTGGGCGACAGAGCGAGACTCCATCTCAAAAAAAAAAAAAAAAAAAAAAAAAAATTCAAAGGCTAATTTCTCTCCTAGCGACTGGATTCTTGGCAGAATGTCTTCCTGTAAGGTTCAGAACTTACCAGAAAAAAAGCGACTAATGTGAGATTTGGTCATTTTCTGTAAAGTGTCTCAATCTAGTTTCAGTTACAGAATTTCAATGTACCCTGAGTAGCTATGGGAGAAGGGGTTAGCATTTTGTTCGAGGAACAGACACCCATTCAAGCTAGCTTTAGGAACAAGTAGAGCTGGAGGTGGATTATTATAAGGATATCTCCAAGAAACTTAAGGATAACTAGGGCTCCCTGAAAAGCCAAAAACTGGCCGGCCATGGTGGCTCACGACTATAATTCCAGCACTTTGAGAGGTCCGAGGCAAGTGGATCACTTGAGGTCAGGAGTTCGAGACCAGCCTGGCCAACATGGCGAAACCTCATCTCTACTAAAAATACAAAAATTAGCTGGGTGTGGTGGTGGGCGCCTGTAATCCCAGCTACTCAAGATGCTGGCACAGGAGAATAGCTTGAACCCAGGATGTGGAGGCTGCAGTGAGCCGAGATCGCACCACTGCACTCAAGCCTGGGCAACAGATGGAGACTCCGTCAAAAAAAAAAAAAAAAAAAAAAAAACACCAAGGCCGCTGCTCCCAACATCACTCTGTTACCACAAGGCCTCTGGTCTCTTCTGTCCCAGAGGCCTTCCCTATTTTGCTGCTTCTATGTGCAGACTTGCTTCTCTGCATTCTCAATATTCCCAAGGCCAAAACCTGACACTCCAGCCCCTGCCCTACACCTTCCACTGACGTCTTCCACTGTAACGCAATTCTCAAGTGAGAATCTGATTGGTCACTGACCAGCCAATGAATGAGTTGAGTGTCAATCAGTGGTCCAATCAGCCATAACCAGAAGGTGTATAGGACTGGCAACTGACATTTCCAGGGTTCATGGGTGAAACATAATATGTAGAAGGGACTACGGACATAGGCAAATAACAAGCATATCCAATACAGCCAAGAAACCTGAATTAAACTGTCCCAAAGGAGAGGGGAATCTAGTCCTTGGGGGGAGGTGGTAAGTGCCTCAGCACTCTCAACTTCCTGTGAGAAGTTCTTCTTTTTTTGAGACAGAGTTTGGCTCCTGTTGTCCAGGCTGGAGTGCAATGGCATGATATCAGCTCACAGCAACCTCCGCCTCCCAGGCTCAAGCAGTTCTCCTGCCTCAGCCTCCCAAGTAGCTGGGATTACAGGCATGTGCCATCCTAATTTTTGTACTTTTAGTAGAGACGGGGTTTCTCCATTTTGGTCAGGCTGGTCTCTAACTCCTGACCTCAGGTGATCTACGCACGTAAGCCTCCCAAAGTGCTGGGATTACAGGGGAAGTTCATTTTATCATCGTTCACACGGGCAACCCTTTCCAGGCAGTATATGTAAGCCTCTAAGGGAGTGAAGGAACAATTTTCTAAAGAAAAGATTACTTTTTCATAGCCAATTTGATTCAATGATACAGTCAAGGAAGACTATGACACTTGAGTTTGATCCAAATTTCTTCTGAAAAGATAATTCTATCCTGGTTCTCAGTGCTCTTTCTCCTGCTGCTTGTAGATGGCCCCTCCCTTCCCCTAGGAAATTATTTCACTGCTTGGGCAGTTGAAGCAGAACTTTTGGATTAATGGCCTTTGGGGGCAGTTGTTTTGATTTTCTTAACATTAAGTTCCTTTTTTCTACTGAATTTTCTTTAGTTGTAATTTACATGCAATAAAATCCTTTTTTTTTTTTTTTTTTTTTTTGAGATGGAGTCTCACTCTATCACCCAGGCTGGAGTGCAGTGGCACAATCTCGGCTCACTGCAAGCTCTGCCTCCCGGGTTCACGCCATTCTCTTGCCTCAGCCTCCCCAGTAACTAGGACTACAGGCACCCACCGCCACGCCTGGCTAATTTTTTTGTATTTTTAGGAGAGACAGGGTTTCACCATGTTAACCAGGATGGTCTCGATCTCCTGACCTCGTGATCTGCCTGCCTGAGCCTCCCAAAGTGCTGGGATTACAGGCCTGAGCCACTACACCCGGCCAAAATTCATACATTTTAAAAGTGCAGCTTGATCACATTTTACATATGGCTACATATAAACATGTGTATGTGTACAAACATATGCATGTACACATATATGTGTGTTTATATACAAATTATATATGTGTGTGTACACCTGTGTGTATACATATAGATATATAGATAACCATATCTATGTAACAACCACCCAGATCAAGATATGAAACATTTCTAAAGAGTTCCCTGGCTACACTTTCTGCTAAAAAATACCTATCCTTGCCCTAAGCTGAATTATTATTTTGACCTTTTTTTAAACTATAGATTAATTTTGCTTGCTCTTGAACTTCATATAAAGGGAGTTGTACAGTATGTACACTTTTGTGTCTAACTTGTATTGCTCAACATTCAAGGGATGTATCCACGTTGTAGGTATTAGTAGTTCTTCCTTTTCACTGCTGAGTACTATTTCATTGTAAGAATATACACAGTTTCTTCATGCATTCCTCTGTTGATGGACACTTAGATTGTTTCCATTTAGGTTATTATGAATAATGCTACTGTGAACACCCCTGAACGAGTCTTTTTATGGACATAAACATTCATTTCTCCTGGGTAAATTCCCCACAGTGGAAATGCTGGGTCATCAGGTGTGTCTGTGTTTCATTTCATTGAACGCTGGGTGTTCTTTCAAATATACATTGAGATTTCTCTAATTCTCTCTTCCCATCTCTCTCCTCTGCCACCACTCTAAACCACCCTTCTGCTTCTGTTACCAGACCTGTTTCCTGACTTGCGTTTTCCTCTCCACAGGACAAGAAGAGGTATTTACCCCTCCTGGAGACTCACAAAATAACGCAAACCCTACCGACTGCCAGATCTTTACACTCACCCCTCCACCCGCCACGAGGAGTCCGGTCACAAGGGTCCAGCCCATCACAAAGACACCTAGGTGTCCCTTCCATTTTTTTCCACGAAGGCCCAGAATCTATTTTAGGTTTCCAAACAGACCTTTCCTGCCTTCAAGGTGTAACCACCGTTTTCCGTTCCAGCCATTTTATTGGCCACACCGTCGCCTTACTCCTTATAGATATTTCCCCAGAAGAAGACTCCAGAGGGGAAGCTCAT
Source organism: Theropithecus gelada (assembly GCF_003255815.1). Classification (NCBI taxonomy): domain Eukaryota; kingdom Metazoa; phylum Chordata; class Mammalia; order Primates; family Cercopithecidae; genus Theropithecus; species Theropithecus gelada. Next base: position 66,471,972 of record NC_037672.1, on the reverse strand, counting down.
CTGAGGAAAGCTGAGAGGGAAGAGAAACCCAAACATACTGAAGCAAAAAAAAGCCAATCCTTCAGAAAAAGCAGCAAAAAGATTTCTGTTTTATCTTTCCAAACTAACTATTGGATCTGAAGATTAAATATCCTAAACACCACTGACTAGAAACTGTTCTCTTTGTCAGCAGTGAAGATATTGGATCACAGGTTATTGATGTTTGCAAAATTGGACAATAACCACGTTATTTTTATCCTCAACTTCTTATGGTCACAGGATATTTATGCGAATAAAATCTTAAAATGGGTAGCTCTAGTAATTCCTATCCATACTGAGATGCTGAAAGAATCCATCTCCTCCTCTAAATTAAACAGCATTTAAATAAATTGAGATCATTATAAACCACATGAAGACACTAATGACACCGTTTTTATACTCATTGGAAAAAGTACAGAGCAAGATGCAATGACAAAGTAAACTTTTAAAAAAAATTATAAAGCTTAAAGCAATTAAAAAGTTATGGAGAGTCTGACTGTAGATAATACTTTAAAGATATAAACTTGACTTGTCTAACCCAAATAATTATTATTATTATTTTCTTGGAGATAGAGTTTTACTTTTGTTGCCCAGGCTGGAGTGTAGTGGTGCTGTCTCGCCTCACTGCAACCTCTGCCTCCCAGGTTCAAGCGATTCTCCTGCCTCAACCTCCCAAGTAGCTGGGATTATAGGCGCCCGCTACCACACCTGGCTAATTTTTTGTATTTTTAGCAGAGACAGGGTTTCACCATGTTGGCCAGGCTAGTCTTGAACTCCTGACCTCAGGTGATCCACCCACCTCGGCCTCCCAGAGTACTGGGATTGCAGGCGTGAGCCACTGCGCCCAGCCCCAAATAATTACTTTTAAACTATGGTATCTAAATGTACTTTAATGTTGACTTCAACTGATGCAAATTAATTTGATAATTTTCTCACTGTTTGCCGTTATCATTACATAGATGCTGACTAAAATGATAAACTTCCCCTCAAAGTTTTAACATAATTCCAGGTTCAAAAAGCCTGATTAAACTGCTACAAGAATATTCTGGTACCTCTAGAACTCTACAGACATAAGTTCACTCAACCCTTCGAACCTTATATTCTCAGGGTGCAATATGAGAAACAAATCCCACAGATTGCATTCATTGGTTATTTGTTTTGGCCACTCTGTAAAACACAGCTTCCTGTTTATGCCACTTATCTTGCCTGTAACATAAGAACTTTAGTTCTGCATATGTGGTCAGTGGCTTGCACTTTTTCCTCCCAAGATCTATGTGCAAAAGTTGCTGCTACTACTGCTGCTAAAAAAAACAGAAAAAAAAAAATCAGCACGAAGACATGAAAGGACTTTGGGAATGGTTGCCCTGAAAAAGAAAAGAGAGATAAAATCATCATGCTATGTTTCTTTGCTTTATTAAAATGGTCAAAAAAGAAAAAAAAAACTATTTAATTCACGTTCTAGAAAATATTCATTTTAAGAACAGATTTTTGCTTCAAATTTACAGGCTTCAATAAAAACCTACTTGAAAACATCATCAGAAAAACAAAACAAAACTATATTTTGAAATAAACCCTACCTGCTCTCTTTTTTTTGGTTGATGGGGACATACCAGAAAAGGGCCAGCTTCGGGCAAACTTGAAGACAGATAAAGGTTTGTATTTGAAACCCACCTCCCCTTCTGACTCTCCTCCTTTATTCTGGCATGTCACCACTCACCTAGGTACTCGGTGTCAGGCAAGATAAGTGGCATAAACAGGAAGCCATGTTTACAGAGTGGCCAAAAACTAACCTGCCTTTGACTGGGCTTTCTCTTCCCAAATGTTAGGACTTCTGCAATTCAAAATTTAATTGTTCTGAAATCTAGTCCTTGAAGGACTCGCTAAGTAATATGTAAGCCTCAGGTAAACTAAGACAAACTAATGATGGATGAACAGCTTCAATGCATTAATCACTGTATGTATTATAGAAGGCAGGCTATTCCTATAGAGTTTCAGGGTAAGGGCTTTTTCAACATAGCTCTAGGTAAAATTTCATTATTCCTCACCCTGGAACACACATAGAATATGAGAAGCAGCCCACACCTGCAATTAAAAGTATAGGCCTAGGAGTGCAAAAGGCTTATTTGTGGGGAGGGAAGTATATGCTTTTGTGACTTAGAAAAATTTGCATCATTCCTTTGGATTCATAAGTTTGCTTTTTAAATACAGAGATTCCTAGCAGGTTTATTGAATTAGAAGGATAATGTGGAACAACTAATACCTCCAAGTGAATTAGTTTCTCAAATGAGTTCCTTTCAACTAGCTGTGTTTGAAGCAATGGGAGTCTGTGGGAAGGGTATAATAACTCTTCAATGCATTTTTTTTCTTTGAGGCAGGAATTACAACAATAGTATTGTAAGTCTAAAGTTCTAATTATGCCCAAAACACATAGCCTGAATCTAATAGTCAAAAATAAACTCAAATTGAGGAACATTTGCAAAACCGGCATCTTCAAAAGTGTAGATGTCATGGAAGACAGCGGTTAAAGGAGATTGAAGTGGCATGACAATTCAGTGTAATACGTGACCTCCAATTAGATCCTGGAGGTCAGAAGGGGAGGGACAGGACATTTTCGCATAACTAGGACAACTGGCAAATTCTAAATTTGGACCATGTATTAGGTAATAGCATTCTGTCAATGTTAAACTTTCTGAATTTCATAATTGTGTAAGAGAATATTCCTGTTCTTAGGAAACAGATTTTGAAGCATTTGAGGGTAAATAAGTATGATTTCTGCAACTAAATCTCAAAAGATTCAGGAAAAATATGCATATATATGCAGATATGTGCATATATATGACACATAGATACATAGACCTATAGATAGATAGGAAGTAATAAATGACATGTGGCAAAATGTTTTTCTAGTTGACGTATTTGACTAAAGTGTATATGGGAGTTGTTTGTACTATTCTTGCAGCTCTTCTAGAGTTTGATATTATTTCAAGAACAATATTTAAAAAGCATTGTTGAAAACAACACAAAAAATTAATCTCAGATGTATCCATGCCCTTGAGGATAAGTTAAAAATGAAATCCCATTCCCGTTTTCCCACACTAACAACAGCCTTTAGGTGACTCACATTGGTTATAAGAGTGATGGGGCATGGAGACTGGCTGAGCTGAGACTCAGATGAGCACTATTATTGGGGGAAGAGTAGTTTTTAATTGGGGGAGGAAGAAAAAGTTTAGCTGGAAGTTTGGGTGCAAAGGAAGAAAAGAAATGAACTAGCATGTACCTCCCATGACCACCACCACCAGCCAGCCCCCTGGGTTGAATTTGAGCCTCCATAGTTGGCAGTGAGCACCAGAAGCTGACGTCAGTATTTTAAGAGACACTGGGGGCCTCTGAACATAACAGCATTGATTTGGGGTCAAGATGACACAGTGTGGCACAGATTTGAGGGAAGGCCGTTAGCTCCACCTCTGCACAGAACCCACTCCTACTCCGGCACCCTGCAAAACAGCAGCAACTTTTGGACAATTAGGAAACAGCAGCACCTTATGTTGAACACTGGTCTCATCACAAAGGATAGTGTCCACCTAAGCAGTGAGGAAGTGCCTTGCAGGGATTTGTGGGCAGCACGTGTCCACAAGAGACAGCTTAGCCAAAAGAATATGTAGGCTGTGTGGGGTCTGCTACTGAACAATTGGTTTGTGATACATTTAAACCGTGGTCAACAATGGAGTTTCTAGGTTCCTGATTAAAAATGAAAAATGTTTAAAGAGGCTACTTATTCTATAAATGTTACCTCATGTTATTTGAAAAATTATTTGAGGAGGTCTGCTAGTTTGCTAGGGCTCCCATAACAAAATATCAGACTGGGTGGCTTAAACAACAGAAATTTACTTCTGGAGGCTAGAAGTCTTAAGATCAAAATGCCATCAGGATTGCTTTTGATGTAGGGCAGGCGAGCCCCAAAGTGGGGCTTAGCCTGTGAGGGTTCTTGGCTTTGCCTAAGAAAAAATTCAAGGCCAAGCCAGAGGTAGAAGGAAACAGCTTTATTGAAGAGGCAGCGTTACAGCTTTGTGACAGCTCCTGCAGAGCAGGGCTACCCTGTAGGCAGAGAGTAGTACCCCAGGGCAGTTTTGCAGTCATATTTATACCCATTTGTAAGTGCATGCAGATTAAGGGGTGACTTATGCAGAAGTTTTAGTAAATTTTGTGTCACTGGGTCAGTGCCATGGAAAGGGGCAGTAACTCGTGGGTGTTGCTGAGTGGTGACAACGTGCTAGCAGCCCTCACTCACTCTCGGTGCCTCCTTGGCCTCAGGGTCCACTCTGGTCATGCTCGAGGAGCCCTTTAGCTCGCCACTGTGCTGTGGGGGCCCCTCTCTGGGGTTTGCCAAGGCCGAAGCTGACTCCCTCTGCTTATGGGGAGGTGTGGAGCGGGAGGCGCAGGCAGCAGGCGGGGCTGCGCGTGGCTGGTTCGGGTTCCACGTGGGTGTGGGCTTGGGGCCCCTCACTTGGTGGTGGCTGGCCAGCACCTGCTGGGCTTGATCAGGGGACAAGCTCCCCCTGGGCTGCTGGAGTGCCCGGGCTAGGTGACACAGAATCCTGCGGTGAGTGCTGGTGAGAGGTGAAGCCAGCTGGGCTTCTGGGTCAGGTGGGGTTTTGGAGAACTTTTGTGTCTAGCTAAAGGATTGTAAACGCACCAATCAGCACTCTGTGTCTAGCTAATCTAGTGGGGACTTGGGGAACTTTTGTGTCTAGTTAAAGGACCGTAAATGCACCAATCAGCACTCTGTGTCTAGCTAAAGGTTTGTAAACTTTTTTTCTCTAACGGGAAAATAGAACACAGGGAGCCACTCAGTTTGCTCCCGACACCCCTTTCTAGCCGCTCACTGGAGCTCCCTTGGCAAGTACTCTAGGAGTATGGGGAAATGAAAACAACAAATTCACACATCTTTTTAATATACACAACCAGTTCTGTCTACCCAACCAAGGTATATTCTTCTTATGTGGAACATCGACCTATATCTGCCTCCCCACTAACTGGACAGACACCTGCACCTTAGTCCTTTTAAGTCCAACACTAGCATTGCCCCAGGAAATCAGACCTTATCAGTACCCTCAAAGCTCAAGTCCGTCAGCACAGAGCCATACAACTAATACCCCTACTTATAGGGTTAGGAATGGCTACTGCTACAGGAACTGGAATAGCCAGCTTATCTACTTCATTATCCTACTACCACACACTCTCAAAGGATTTCTCAGACAGTTTGCAAGAAATAACGATGTCTATCCTTACTTTACAATCCCAAATAGACTCTCTAGCAGCAGTGACTCTCCAAAACCGCAGAGGCCTAGACCTCCTCACTGCTGAGAAAGGAGGACTCTGCACCGTCTTAGGGGAAGAGTGTTGTTTTTACACTAACCAGTCAGGGATAGTACGAGATGCCGCCCAGCATTTACAGGAAAAGGCTTCTGAAATCAAACAACGCCTTTCAAACTCTTATACCAACCTCTGAAGTTAGACAACATGGTTTCTCCCCTTTCTAGGTCCCATGGCAACCATCTTGCTGTTACTCGCCTTTGGACCCTGTATTTTTAAATTTCTTGTCAAATTTGTTTCCTCCAGAATCAAGGCCATCAAGCTACAGATGGTCTTACAAATGGAACTCCAAATGAGCTCAACTAACAACTTCTACCGAGGACCCCTGGACCAACCCACTGGCCCTTCCACTGGCCTAAAGAGTTCCCCTCTGGAGGACGCTACAACTGCAGGGCCCCTTCTTTGCCTCTATCCAGCAGGAAGTAGCTAGAGCAGTCATCAGCCAAATTCCCAACGGCAGTTGGGGTGTCCTATTTAGAGGTGGGATTGAGAGGTGACAACATGCTAGCAACCCTGGCTCACTCTTGGCGCCTCCTCAGCCTTGGCGTCCACTCTGGCCATGCTCAAGGAGCCCTTCGGCCTGCCGCTGCACTGTGGGGGGCCCTCTCCGGGGCTGGCTGAGGTGGGAGCTGGCTCCCTCTGCTTGTGGGGAGGTGTGGAGGGGGAGGCGTAGGCGGGAGCTGGGGCTGTGTGCAGCACTCTCGGGCCAGCAGGGGTTCCAGGTGGGTGTGGGCTCAGTGGACCTGCACTTGGCACAGCTGGCAGGTGCCTGCTGGGATAGATCAGGGAACGAGCTCCCTCTGGGCTTCTGGAGTGCCCAGGCTAGGTGCCACAGAGTCCTGCCATGAGTACTGGTGAGAGGTGAAGCCGGCTGGGCTTCTAAGACAGGTGGGGACTTGGAGAACTTTTGTATCTAGCTAAAGGATTGTAAACGCACCAATCAGCACTCTGTGTCTAGCTAAAGATTTGTAAATGCACCAATCAGCACTCTGTATCTAGCTAATCTAGTGGGGACTTGGGGAACTTTTGTGTCTAGCTAAAGGATTGTATATGCACCAATCAGCACTCTGTGTCTAGCTAAAGGATTGTATATGCACCAATCAGCACTCTGTGTCTAGCTAAAGGATTGTATATGCACCAATCAGCACTCTGTGTCTAGCTAAAGGTTTGTAAATGCACCAATCACCACTCTGTGTCTTAGCTAATCTAGTGGGGACTTGGAGAACTTTTGTGTCTAGCTAAAGGATTGTAAACACACCAATCAGCACTCTGTGTCTAGCTAAAGGTTTGTAAATGCACCAATCAACACCCTGTCAAAACAGACCAATCAGCTCTCTGTAAAACGGACCAATCAGCTCTCTGTAAAATGGACCAATCAGCAGGATGTGGGTGGGGTCAGATAAGGGAATAAAAGCAGGCTGCCTGAGGCAGCAGCAGCAACCCAGCTGGTTGCCTTCCACAGTGTGGGCTGTGGAAGGTTTGTTCTTTTGCTTTTTTCAATAAATCTTACTGCTGCTCGCTCTTTGGGTCCGCACTACCTTTATGAGCTGTAACACTCCCTGCGAAGGTCTGCAGCTTCACTCCTGAATTCAGTGAGACCACCAACCCACCAGAAGGAAGAAACTCTAGACACATGTGAATATCTGAAGGAACAAACTCCGGACACACCATTTTTAAGAACTGTAACACTCACGGGTCCGTTGCTTCATTCTTGAAGTCAGCAAGACCAAGAACCCACCAATTCTGGACACATTGCCATGACAATGGTAAATTGACACAGCACACTGATGGGTGTGTCTGATTGAAGGGTATTGGAGGGTGCTTCCTCCTCACTGTCCACCACCGTTTTAGCTAGTCCTCCATCTGGTCTGATGTCTAAGCCCCACCTCTGGAGTCCAGTCCTGCTTCCTGCTTCAGTTTCCTCTGAGGCCTCTCTCCCTGTCTGCAGATGGCCACCCTCTTCCTCCTCTTCACATGGCCATTTCTCTGTGTACATGTGCTACTGGTGTCTCTCTTGTGTGACTAGATTTCTTCTTATAAAGACACCAGTCAGATTGGATTAGGGCCCATCCTAACAGCCTCATTTTAGATTAATCACCTCATTAAAGGCTCCATCTCCAAACAGTCACATGGTGAAGTACTAAGGAGGCTAAGTCTTCAACGTATGAAGTTGGGGGAACACAATTCAGTCCATAACAAGAGGTATCCAATTTTCATAGCAGTAACTACAAACTCCTAGAGCAGCTACATAATCTAGAGAAACCTGGCTCTGATTCTTAAAAAAACAGGGTTACAATGCTCAAGCACCTTTTTTTTTTTTTTTTTTTTTTGAGATGGAGTTTCGCACTTGTCACGCAGGCTGGAGTGTAATGGTGCCATCTTGGCTCACTGCAACCTCCGCCTCCAAGGTTCAAGCAATTCTCCTGCCTCGACCTCCCGAGTAGCTGGGACTACAGGTGTGCACCACCACACCCGGCTAATTTTTGTATTTTTAATAGAGACGGGGTTTCACCATAATTGGCCAGGCTGGTCTTGAACTCCTTACCTCAATCCACCTGCCTCGGCCTCCCAAAGTGCTGAGATTGCAGGCGTGAGCCACCACACCCAGCTCAAGCACTGTTATACATAAGAAAAATAGGCCAGGCAGGCCTGGTGGCTCACACCTGTAATCCTCACATTTTGGGAGTCCGAGGTGGGCAGATCACTTGAGCCCAGGATTTGGAGATCAGCCTGGGCAACATGGTGGAACTCCATCTCTACAACAAAATCCAAAAATAAAAAATTAGCTGGGAGTAGTGGCATGTGCCTGTCATCTCAGCTACTCAGGAGACTAAGGTGGGAGGATTGCTTGAGCCCAGGAGGTCGAGGTTACAGTGACCCATACCACACCACTGCACTCCCACCTGGATGATGGAAGGAGACCCTATCTCAAAATAATAACAATAATAATAATAATAGAAAAAATAGGCCAGGCATGATGGCTCACACCCATAATCCTAACACTTTGGGAGTCTGAGGCAGGCAGATTGCTCAAGTCCAGGAGTTTGAGACCGGCCTGGGCAACATGGCAAAACCCAGTCTCTACAAAAAAAAAAAAAAAAAAAAAAAAAAAAAAAAAAATATATATATATATATATATATATACACACACAAAAAAAAATTAGCTGGGTGTGGTGGCACGTGCCTATAGTAGCAGCTGCTTGGGAGGCAGAGCTATGATCACACCACTGTATTCCAACCTGGGCAACAGAGAGTGACCTGGTCTCAAAAATAAGAAGAATAAGAAATAAAGATAAAATAAAGAGAACCACCACTTTTCCAAGCACAGAGCATATTTTACTTAGTTTTACAATCAAATGTAAGTGGAGATCAGATTCCTATAGGAAGCTCCAGGTTTGTTCTAAACAGCAGAGAGACAAACCAACGAAGAGTGGGCGGTATGAAAGAGTAGACACAACTGAACAATGTGCGTGGGGCCCTCGGTTCTATAAACCTCAACAACGTGTAGGGTCATCATCAAGTAAAACCACTGAAGTGTCCCACGCCTATAATCCCAGCACTTTGGGAGACCAAGGCAGGCGGATCACCTGAGGTCAGGAGTTTGAGATCAGCCTGGCCAACATGGTGAAGCCCCATCTCTACTAAAAATACAAAAAATTAGCCAGGTATGGTGGTGGGCACCTGTAATCCCAGCTACTTGGGAGGCTGAGGCAGGAGAATCGCTTGGACCCAGGAGGCGGAGGCTGCAGTGAGCCGAGATGGCGCCCCTGCACTCCAGCCTGGGCAACAAGAGTGAAACTGTGTCAAAGAAAGAAAGAAAGAAAGAAAGAAAGAAAGAAAGAAAGAAAGAAGGAACTGAAGTGTGACAAAATAGCTCTAAACTGAAAACAACATAAATGTCCACCCACGGTAGAATGGGTAAATCCATTGCTTTTCTTTCCTACACTGGAATACTACACATCAATGAAAACCAACAGATTACTGCTATTAATACATAGATGATTCTCAGATTTCATACTGAGTGAAAGAAATCAGTCACAAAAGAGTACATAGAGTAAGATTCCATTTACGTGAAACTCAGGAACAGGCAAAACTAATCCATGGTGATAGAGGCCTGAATAACGATGACCTTGGTTTGAGAAAGGGGCAAGAGAGAGCATGGTAGGAGCTGGAGGTAGTCCGTACCTTGCTCGCTCTGGATGGTGGTCACAGGGGTGTATACATTTATAAAAATTATCATATGATATATGTAAGATTTACGTATTTTACTAGATATGTTACATATTAATTGGAAGAATTTAAAATGCTGCAGTGTGGTGGCACACACCTGTAGTCCCAGCTACTCGGGAGGATGAGGCAGGAGGATGGCTTATACCCAGAAGGCAGAGGTTGTAGCGAGCCAAGATCGCACCACTGCACTCCAGCCTAGGCGATGGAGCAAGACTCTGTCTCAAAAAAAAAAAAAAAAAAATGCTGCAGTGTACAGGAAATCAGTAAATGCACCCTTATTACAGTTGCAGCTTTTGTTTATCAAACAAGCATTTGAATATTCTGTGGACTGGCAGTTACCAAGGTTGTATTAAGTAGGATTTCCCTGAATATTTTTTAGTATATATCAATAAACATTTGTGCTTCCCAGCTAGGGTAAATTTAAACCAGAAATCTTTCAACAGTCTTAAATGTAATCTTACGCGTCATACAGTTGGCTAGCCAGAGAACCACAGAAACAGATAGAGACACATTCCAAAGAGAAAATCTCTCTCTCAGCTTCATCATTGGAAAAATGTAGACTGGACAGTAGGAGTTCAAGGATTTGTGTGGAAGGGATCATCACAAACAAATAATCACCTCTGCAAGCTTTTCACACAGGTCTTTAGAGTGGCCTGCAGGACCTGGCCTACCCACTCCCCGTCCCCACCCTCCTCCTCTCTGAACTCATCTCACACCACTCTCTTCTTTTCCCACTCCACTCCTGACACACTGTCCTCCTCGCTGTTTCACAAACTCAGCAAGCACACTCCCTCCTCAGGGGCTGTGCCCTTGCAGGTGGGTCTGCTCTTCCCCCAGAGATCCACATGGCTCCTTCCCTTTCTTCAGGACATTCATAAAATTCCACTTCAGTTCCCTGGCCACCCTATCAAAATGTGCAGGCAGAGACCCACTTCATCTCCCTGTTCCCGGCTTTATTTTTATACCCAGCGTGTTTCACATTTAAGCACCCACAGGTATTTGTTATCTTGTTTGTTATTTGTAGAGATTTTTGTCCATTTTGCTCACTTTTTTTTGTTTTTTGTTTTGTTTTGTTTTTGAGACAGGGTCACGCTCTATTGCCCAGGCTGGAGTGCAGTGGCATGATCACAGCTCACTGCAGGCTCAGCCTCCCGAGCTCCAAAGATCCTTCACTTCAGCTGGGACAGGGACTATAGGCATGCACCATGATGCCAGATCAATTTTTGTATATTATTGTAGAGATGGGGTTTTGTCATGTTGCCCAGGCTGTTCTTGAACACCTGAGCTCAAGCAATCCACTCACCTCAGCCTCTCAAAGTGCTGAGATTACAGGCTTGAGTCACCACACCTGGCCTTTGTTCACTTCTTTATCCCTGGGACTTAAAACATGGTCTGCACTCAATAAATATTTGTTAAATAAATGAATTTTTAAACATCCTGCTCTTTAACCCTATTTGCTTCTATGTATCAGTTCACATATATCAGGGGAAGCCTCAAGATTTAAAAATCTTCACTCAGAAAAAAAGAACTATTGAGGAGAGAAAGATAAGGCACACACGTCTCTCTCAAATAAAATAGTTACTGGTCACCAATGTATGCTTTCAATCTCCTTTCAGGATTTTTTTAATGAATTTCTCTTTTAAAATGAATTATCTGTTTCACTGTAGATGCAATTTTCTCTCTTTCAGTAGTCTGTTGCAGGGTAGGTAGGAACGGCAACCAAAGATAGAGAATGGTCCAGTTCAATTGCTGACTTAATTTTGTAATTCTCTCAAACTTCTATTAGCAGGATCTATCACTCTCTCTTTTTTAAACTGGGTCCAATCCTATTTCTAAAACCCCTCCTCCAGGGCCAGGTCAAGACACATAGGTTTCCTTGGAAGGCTAATTATTTGAGATCGCTCTTCAAACAGTTATTCTTCAAAGGTCTGTTCCAAAAGCACAGAGAAATTGATTTTCTGCCAGCAAAATTTATTTACTTCCTGGCTTACGTTCTCAATTAAAAGGTTATTACATGTTCTGCACATAATAAATTTTTTAACTTCTTTAGAAACATTTTTTACAATTTACTCCACCTGGATAATTAGATGCTCACCCTCACTCAGGAGAGAGGTAGATTTCATAGAGTAATAGCAATAAAAATTTAAAGTTCTGTTTCCGTATTGGCAATACGTTTCTCCTTTTCTACAGCCCCTCTTCATTTTTCTTTGATGATTCTGTTTTTCAAATCAGCACGTTGAGAAGTGTATCAAGTGTTTAAATTTTAGACACAAAATACATGGCTTATTTTCCCTAAACAACATTATGCCCTGCACTTTTTCAGATTCGGAATTTGAGTGCACTGACGACTGACTAAAACCACATATTAACCAACTGCTATAAAGGTTGGAAATGTGTCTGGTTGCACCATGCAAACTCCCTATGCTGTACTCCAAATATAATCAAGAAAGAAAGCTAGTACCAGTGCAGACTCACCTTCAAATTTCCAAGCTTTATGAAGATTGACTTACATTTTGCCACTTACACAGACATCACAATTGAAAACCATGTTTCCAATTAATTCCAAAGATGTTCAGAACCCTTATTAGGCTGGCATCCTTGGAAGTGAAATTTTTCCTTCCACTCTGCCTTAACCCACCTACAGCATTTCATTTTGTGAGGCAAATTTACTTTCATAATTCTCCAACTTGTTTTTCTTGTTCGGGATTCTCAGTGAAGTCCACAGCTCTTCCCCACCACCCCCATGCTCCCTCCAGCCTAGATCTCCCTCTAGCAACTGGTTCTGCCTTGCTGACCTCTGAGTTTACCGGCCACCTGCTGACATTAGGGAGGTCCTGACATAATCGCAGAAACTGGGGAGGTCAAGTGCATTGGATTTCTTCCGCTTCCTAAACACCTAGGAACCTGCACTAGAGTGTTTAACTAACAACATCCACCCACCAGGGGGCGCCCCTCCACCAGCAGTGCCGTCTGATGGCCTTTTACAGTTCTCCCTGGCCACGCCTGTAGTTCAAATAGTTTGAGCACTCCTTAACACAGCTCTTTAAAATGGAAAAAGAAGGCCATTTACTGAATACATGGACAAAAAGAAACAGATAATACCCCTCGGGTATAATTCGTCTCAGATTTTAGTATTTTTGCCCTTGGGAAAGCTACGGCTTGCTGTGAGAGGGGCTTTACTGCCACCTCCTGGATCACGGCTTGGCAGCACCGGGCGGTACTGAACAGAGCCAAGCCAGTAAGGTATCACCCTAGTGAAATGGATGTGAGGTCAACGGCGCAATCCCAGAGCTCAGATCTTTCATAACTTTCCTTAAATAATTCCTGTCCATCCAAGCAGAACTGACATCTCCTTCATCCCTCTGCCTCAGGAGGGAGACGTGTTAATCTCTCATTGACTTACTTCCTCCCAAAACCCAGAAGAAGAAAGGGGACCTATCTTACTTAAAACAAGTGTAGTTTTAAAAAAATACATTTTGGGCCGGGCGCGGTAGCTCACGCCTGTAATCCCAGCACTTTGGGAGGCCGAGGCGAGCGAATCACGAGGTCAGGAGTTCCAGACCATCCTGGCTAACACGGTGAAACCCCGCCTCTAGTAAAAGTACAAAAAACTAGCCGGGCGAGGTGGCGGGCGCCTGTAGTCCCAGCTACTCGGGAGGCTGAGGCAGGAGAATGGCGTGAACCGAGGAGGTGGAGCTTGCAGTGAGCCGAAATCGCGCCACTGCACTCCAGCCTGGGCAACAGAACAAGACTCCGTCTCGAAAAAAAAAAAAAAAAAAAAAACCTTTCTGGTCGGGGGCGGTGGCTCAAGTCTGTAATCCTAGCACTTTGAGAAACCGAGGTGTGCGAATCACCTGAGGTCAGGAGTTCGCGACCAACCCGGCCAACATGGCGAAACCCCATCTCTACTAAAAATACAAAAATTAGCCCGGCGTGGTGGTGCACGCCTGTAATCCCAACTACTCGGGAGGCTGAGGCAGGAGAATCTCTTGAACTTGGGAGGCGGAGATTGCAGTGAGCCAAGATCGCCCCCCTTGACTCCAACCTGGGCAACAGCAGGAGACTCCGTCTCAAAAAAAAAAAAAAAAAAAGCATTCTTCTGGCTGGGTTGCATTTCTCAAAAATCATTTTTAGCCACAATATGTCTTGAGCCAAACCATATTATCTGAATCTGGTTTTTCCCTTATTGTCAGATACAGAAAAACCATCTATAGAGGGAAGCCTCCAATACTCAAACTAAAATCTGCTTTACCTTTTTTAAAGACCTTAATATCTTTTATTCACAGAAGGAATTCAAATGACCAATATATATACATAAAATATATCAGAATATGTGTAACCTCAGTAGTAATCAAGAAAATGTAAACCAAAGCAAGGTAAGTTTCACCCATCTATCTGGCCAAAATGGAAACTATTAATATCTAACGTGAGAAAATTTTCTCATATACTGTTGGTGAGAATATAAATTAGTACAGTCTTTTTGAGGGACAATTTGGCAGAGTCAATCCAAATCTAAAATAAAGCATTCCTTTTGCAGCTTCAAAAAATGGCCATCTCTGGTTAGCACTGTGATCATTTTTCCAATGTCCATTCTGTGCCTGCCCTGTTTTATGGAAGCCATGTGGTTCCATGGGTGGGCTGCTATTGGCCTAAGCCAATCAGCATAATCCAGTTTCCCTTTGATTCCATGATTAATTAAGGGAAGGGAATTTAACAGAGGCCCAAGGTTCAAGTCATCAGTGATTGTCATTCACCTGGCTACTGTGATTGATTCAGGGATGAGCAGTATCCAAATTAGGCTCAATAACAGTGAAGTGTTGTTTAATGACTGGGGAAACTCCTTGTCATCTCCTCTAGAAGTAAATGAGGAGGCATGTAGCTCCAGGAGTCTAAGCTCTCAATGTTATATTATCTAAACAGGTTTTAAAAATTAATTCCAGCTCTAAATAATCATAATCATTTATTTATTTCAACACCCACGGCTCTATCATTTATTGAGTGACACTGAGTCAATTCCTTAAGTTTTCTAAGCCTATTATCTTGCCTACAAAACATGAATAACATTCATACTTTCATAGGGTTATTACTATTGTCACATAGAAATCACTGTGCTACATCAGGTTCCCCATCTTTATAGATTTAAAAATTCAGTGAGGCAGTGACACTGGGTATTGTTCTTGCCTCTGTGTTTTCAGAATCTAACCCTGACTCTTCTGGTGGGTTGAGGAGCAACTTAACACCTTTCAATAAATGGCTTTTCTAGTTAAAGAAAAAAAAAAATTGGGGGGGAGATAGGTATACATGTAAACAAAAAGAGTGAGAAGCCAAGAAAGACAACTAAAAATGGGTTGAGGAGGCCGGGCATGGTGGCTCTCTCTTGTAATTCTAGCACTTTGGGAGGCTAAGGAAGGAGGATCGTTTCAGCACAGGAGTTAAAGACCAGCCTGGGCAACATAGTGAGACCCTGTCTCTATAAAAAATAATAATAGTAAAATAAAATAATGAAACAGGTTAAGGAGGGAAGTGACCAATTAAAACATTATTTTGTGGGGGTCAAGGGATAGTTTTAAATCCTAGCAGCAAGATTAATGAAGATCACTTGCCAGGTCTAGAGCAAGTGGGATAGCTGGATGGAGGTAAACTGATATGAAAGCCTGTTCTCTGGACTGATAGGAGATCCTACCCTAGCTTAGGGATAGGAAAACATGCTGAATTGAGATACATTGTTTTCATTTCCCTGAACCTTTCTTATATGTTCATGTTAATCGACAATACATTTTCCAAAATGTTACCAGAAACTTCACTTCTACAGGAGATGACCCTGAGTGCCAAAGTAGAGAATATAGAAATTAAGAATGTGCAATGGGCAAAACCGAATTTTCACTGAACACAAAGAAAAATGCTGTTTTGTGGATGGGTTTTTGTTTTAAAAGAAAATTTCTCAGAATATATTCAACATCAGATATCCACAAATATCTATAAACACAAAACACAAGTTACCCACGAGTGATAACATAAGGTACTTACTTCTCAGAGGGCATGTTAAGAAAAAATATGCTGTACATTAATTACATTTTCGAGTTATTTCATGTCTGAAGCTATCAACAGAAAAAATAAGACCCTTGAGAAAACAATGTGAGAACAAAATTTTTTATTCATATAGAGGAGTGTTAAGCACCCTCTTCTAGTGCAAAAACACTTAATGCAAAAAACAACAGAGAAAAATCCATTTAGTCCATTTCACTAAGACTAGCCTAAAGTCTTAGGAGCAGTGCTCTGTTTCTTCTCTAATCCCCTGACAGTGGTTCAATTATATAGAGGAGGGCTTAGAAAACAAATGGATCACATTTTTCAATCTAGTCTGATACATAGTGTATTACAAGTCCAGCCTTATATTTTAGCACAACTAAGATAAAGGAACCAATAATGAGAGTCACATAAGAAAACACATTTTCTATGTTCCATTTCAATGGGAAGTCAGATATTCTAAGCAAGCAAGGGATTCTCGGTCAGGAAAACCAGGTTCTGTCACAACTTTTACCAGTTAGTCTTCACAAGAAATGTTGTTTTATGACCATGCTGCTTATATCACCAGTTATACAAGAAAATTAGCTTGTCACCCCTACATCCAAAGTTTTCAAGAAGAATTAACAGATTTCAAACTTATTTGTTAAATACCATACAGTAGTGTATACATTATTTATAGCCTCTTAATTAAATAAATCTAAACTAAAACCATCTATGGAGCCCAGTAAGATAATATTTATTAATTTTAAAACATACATACACACAGCAAGCCCACTGCTCCCCAACAGTACATACACATATTCCCTATAGTGTGTGACTAAATCATATCCTTGCAAGAGAAACTAAATAACCTTAAACTTAAAAAAAGGATGACTTTGATTCAATATCTATTATTGTTGATGATTATGATTACATCAAGAATCACTGAAACCAATTTGCAGAATCTTCTTTTTCTAGTAGTTCTGCCACAGTTCTAATTAGATACGATCCTCAAGTCGTAACTTGGACTTATAGTAAATAATTTTTAGTTCCTTAATTCTAAAGTTCACAAGGTGTTTTAATAGGCAAAAGATATCAAAAGCTAGTATAAAAACTGTAAGGTAATTGATCCTAGAACCTCAACCATTGAGCTGATATGTTCACACTGATCTTTACATAAAAATAGTATTGAAATAAGCCGAAGCGCCATTTGGCTTTAAGTATTACCTGCTGGCCATGCTGCAGAATCTACTGGCAGTGTTTTTCAAAGTAAAAATAAAATAGTAACATTTTAATATGAAGCCTATTAATGCCGATACCCTAGTTTTTTCAGCATGTTAGCCATACTAATGTAGTCAAACACCTGGTCACAGATTAAAAGTAGAGCTTTTAAATCAAGACCAGGCCGGGCGCGGTGGCTCAAGCCTGTAATCCCAGCACTTTGGGAGGCCGAGACGGGCGGATCACGAGGTCAGGAGATCGAGACCATCCTGGCTAACACGGTGAAACCCCGTCTCTATTAAGAAATACAAAAAACTAGCCGGGCGAGGTGGCGGGCGCCTGTAGTCCCAGCTACTCGGGAGGCTGAGGCCGGAGAATGGCGTGAACCCGGGAGGCGGAGCTTGCAGTGAGCTGAGATCCGGCCACTGCACTCCAGCCTGGGCGACAGAGCGAGACTCCGTCTCAAAAAAAAAAAAAAAAAAAAAAAAAAAATCAAGACCAAATTTTAATTTAACCACCAAATAGACTTGTACATTGAAACCCCTTATTTGCCTCCTCTTGAATATCCTACTCTTTTGAGGCTTAAATATCCAAGGTCAGAATTTCAATATTAAGCTCCTCAGAGTAAAAAAGAAAAGTCCTAGTTAAATTCTTCAGCTAAGTTCTAGTCAATGGCTTTGGGAAAAAAGCAACACACTATTAACTGGTTAAGGCAAAAAAAAAAAAAAACTTACACAAATTCTGGTTCCTTAAACAACCATTCTCTAAAATGATAAAGCAGAGCATGGCTAGAAACCCAGAAATCAAGAACCTGTAGCCAACTTGGTTTATTCCTCCCACCTAAAAAGTTCTAGATCCATGCATTAGAAAAGATGTGTGGAATGTAGGTAAATGATTTTGCACCTTGGTGGAAAGTTTTTGAGAAGGCCTAAGTGTTTGAGGTCACAAGGAGACAGGAACTTCTCTGGATTCTAGTATCACCCATAAACTACCAGGGGACAAAAGTGGAGTCCATAATCATGAACATTCTCTCCCCAAAGCCTCTTCAGCTGGGTGGTTCAATAGCAATTGGTTCACAGAAGAGTAATCAGTCCTGATCAATTCCGTATGGAACATTAGCACCAGAATCTTATAATACAGAGAACTAGCCAATGCCAGAGTGGTAGTAAGTCATTCGAAAGAGGTTTCTCTGTCAAGCTTGCATTAGTGTGGTTCTTAGAAGATCAGCAGAGAGGTCAGAGTCTCATAATATACTGATAGAACATCAACAATAAGTACAGAAACCAAAGATACACGTCTACCCATGGACAGGAGTTACATATTCCCTTAATATCTAGAAACATGTAAGATTTTTAAGTGTGTTTTCATAGTTAAATTCGGGCAAAGCAAACAGTTTCTCTTACTGATCCTAGTTTCTTCAGTTTTCTTCAACTGATCCTAATGATTATCACCTACCCCCACCAAACCCACTCCTAAATAAATGTACACATTTATACAGAAAACACACAAAGTTCAATGCATGAGTAACATGGCCTTTTATAATATTTCTCTCTGTCCCCCTTTTTTACTCACTTTTAATCATGGGTAACTTAAAATATACAATCTTCTAACAGTAAATACACATTCATGTAACAAGAACCGTATCACTGTTCTTCCACTGGATATATCTTGAAATAGCATCGGTGGACGTGAAAGGTAATGGGATAACATTTGAGGAGGGCCATTTGTTCAATCTTCCTTTGAAACATTTGGAAGTCTTTGTCTTTCCTTCTTCTAGAAGGCCTTCCTTAGAAAATGCAGGCAGTTCAGAAGGAAATGATCAAAACCATGAATCTCTCCTCTTGGGATATCAGCACTCTTGCTGCAAGAAGATGTCATCTCAAGTGCAAGAGCAGCATCTAAAAGCACAGAAGGATATACCATCAACTATTTTACATAAAATCCTTCTAAAAATTAATTTCTATCTCACTTGCTTTCTCACATTGCATATATTGATAATATTGGTGGGTACTATGTAGTTTAAGAAAACCTTAGATTTCAGTTGATGTGTCAACAGCTAATTTTTAAGACAATCTTTAGAACAATTACCAATCAAAACTATCATGTGTATGACCAGGCACGGTGGCTCACGCCTGTAATCCCAACACTTTGGGAGGCCAAGGCGGGCAGATCACCTGAGGTTGGGAGTTCAAGCAGCCTGACCAACATGGAGAAACCCCGTCTCTACTAAAAATGCAAGAAAATTAGCCAGGCATGGTGGCCCATGCTTGTAATCCCAGCTACTCAGGAGGCTGAGGCAGGAGAATCGCTTGAACCCGGGAGGCAGAGGTTGCAGTGAGCGGAGATCGCACCATTTCACACTCCAGCCTGGGCAACAAGAGTGAAACTCTATCTCAAAAAAAAAAAAAAAAAAACTACTATATGTAACACATATCTCCTTTTATGCAAATAATGACTAATTCTGACAAAACACATACAAGTTTTGCAGAGCCTGTAGTTTACACAGTTTGTATGAATTAGTTGTTCATTGCTCAACGTGAATTAACTGAAATGAATGAATTACAAAGACTTTCCCAGGGCCTTGAAAGGACCTGTGCAAATGAAAGATCAAAACTTAAGCTTTGTTCACTTCACAGTGAATTCACCTTTGATGTCACAGATGCTCAAAATGCTTTGTAAAGATTAACAGATTAATTCCAATAATACAGTTATGGGCTGGGCATAGTAGCTCATGACTGTAATCCCAGCACTTTGTGAGGCCAAGGCAGGCAGATCACCCGAGGTTGGGAGTTCAAGACCAGCCTAGCCAAGATGGTGAAACCCCATCTCTACTAAAGACACAAAATCTAGCTGGGCATGGTGGCACACACCTGTGATCCCAGCTACTCGGGAGGCTGAGGCATGAGGATCACTTGGAGGTTGCAGTAAGCCAAGATTGCGCCACTGCACTCCAGCCTGGGTGACAGAGCAAGACACCGTCTCAAAAAAAAAAAAAAAAAAGTTACGAGAATGTGGCAATTTATCATCATAATATTTTATATAGTTAATGAGATATTAAACATTGAATGACTTGCTTGAGCAAATAAATTATCACTCAAAATGGTCTGATTGGCCAGACACGGTGGCTCACACCTCTAATTCCAGCACTTAGGGAAGCCAAGGTGGGCAGATCACTTGAGCTCAGGAGTTCGAGGCCACCCTGGGCAACATGGTGAAACCCCATCTCTACCAAAAATACAAAAAATTAGGTGGGCTTTGTGGCACACACCTGTGGTCCCAGCTACTCAGGAGGTTGGGGTGGGAGGATCACTTCAGCCTAACAGGCAGAGATTGCAGTGAGCCGAGATCATACCACTGAACTCCAGCCTGGACAACACAGTATGATCCCATCTCAAAAAAAAAAAAAAAAGTCTGATTTTTGTTTTGGTTTTTTAACACTAAAAAAAGTTATATTTAAAAGGAAGTCAATAATTTGGTATAGCACTGATCTCTCTTTATTGGGAAAAATATTGCCAAGTATAGTCATGCACTATATAACAATGTTTAGGTCAACAATGGGCTGCATATACAATGGTAGTCCCATAGATTATCATGAAGCTGAAAATTCTTTTTTTTTTTTTTTTTTTTTTTTTTGAGACGGAGTCTCGCTCTGTCGCCCAGGCTGGAGTGCAGTGGCCGGATCTCAGCTCACTGCAAGCTCCGCCTCCCGGGTTCACGCCATTCTCCGGCCTCAGCCTCCCGAGTAGCTGGGACTACAGGCGCCCGCCACCTCGCCCGGCTAGTTTTTTGTATTTCTTAATAGAGACGGGGTTTCACCCTGTTAGCCAGGATGGTCTCGATCTCCTGACCTCGTGATCCGCCCGTCTCGGCCTCCCAAAGTGCTGGGATTACAGGCTTGAGCCACCGCGCCCGGCCGAAGCTGAAAATTCTTATTGCCTAGTGACATCATAGACATGATAACATCATAGTGCAATGCATTACCTTTTTTATGTTTTGATATATGAATACTTACCATTGTGTTACAATTGCTTACAGTATTCAGCACAGTAACATGCTATACAGGTTTGTAGCTGAGGAGCAATAGGCTGTACCATACAGCCTAGGAGTATAGTAGGTTACATCATCTAACTTTGTGTAAGTAGACTATGATGTTAGCATAACAGTGAAATCACCTAAGGATGCATCTTTCAGAACATTAAGCGAGGCATGACTATAATCAGTCTTGCTTTACAGGCCCACAGGGCAAATGACTGATAAGGGAGATAGGTATATATCTTTCTTGAGCACTTGTCACACTAAATTCACATTACTATATCCAGTAAAATGCAGAAGATTAGTTTAAGAGCAAGAGATAAATGCTCTATGAAAAGGGATTTCATCTCAGAGATAAATACTACTTCTCATTTTCTAAGTGGCAAAACTTTCTCTATCAGAAGCTCTCATGGAATCAATCACTGGAGAAGGTTTCAGCTGAAAAATTGGTCTTTAGCAAGCCACAAAATAGTACCCGTGAAAGGCTGCACGGCTTTAAGTATGGGAAATCACACCTACCCAGTTCAGAACCAAAATGGTTCTTAGTGCTGGTGTTCCATTTGAGGCAAATCAGCCCCTGAATCATCTGACAGGGGAGGTCCTGATACCTGTAAATTAATAACAGAGCATCATAGGTTCTCAGTAATTGCAAAAGTTCTACTTCCCCAAAATTTCAATTCTATTTGTTCAAATATTAGATGTTTAGAATTAACTATTCATAGCTCAAGTTGCCTACATGGAAAAGAACGAAGTAAGGGGACATTATTCTTTTCCTGTTTTTTTAGTACCAAACATTACTGTTGAGTGGATGTTATTCCTTGATCTTAGTTTATGCTTATGTTAAAAGATAATTCTGATCTGCTATGGCAGTGTAAGCCCACTACAGCCCATCTCTTCTACTTATTACAAAAATACAAAAACAAAAACCTGTTGGAACCATCATATAAAGACTTTGAAGCAGCCCTTATAACTCTGCTACATGAAGTAAAGGAAAACATACTTGAAATGGATGAAGGGATAGGAATTCTTAGCAGAGAAATAGACACTATAAAAGGGAGTCAAACGTATATTTTAGGACTAAAAAGTACAGTATCTGAAATTTTAAAATCTCACTGGATGGGCTTAATAGCAGAATGAAGATGATAAAGTAAAAAGTCAGAGAACTTGAGGATAGATGTATAGAAATGGCCCAACCTGAAGATTAGAAAGAAAAAAGTTTAGGAAAAAGTGAACAGTCTTGGGAACCTATGAGAAAATACTAAATGGTCTACCATACATATCAGTAGACTCTCAGAAGGAGAGGTGAGAGATTATGGCAGAAAAAAAAAAAAAAAACATTTCAAAAAACAATGACCAACAACTTCCCAAATCTGGTAAAATATGTAAGTTTACAGATTCAAAAAGGCTGTCAAACCCCAAATAGGATAAACTCAAAGAAAACTATGTCTAGATACATCATATTTAAGCTAATGAAAAGAAAAGATAAAAATTAAATCTTGAAAGCAACTAGAGGAAAACGAAACATTACGTATAGGGAAACAATTCAAATGCCTGAGAATTTCCCACCAGAAATTACAGAGATCATAAGACAGAAGAATCACATCTTTATAGTGCTGAGAGGAAAACAAAACAAAACAAAACAAACATGTCAACCCAAATTCTATATCCAATAAAATATAATTCAAGAATTAAAGTAAAATAAAGTCATTCTCAAATGAAGAAAAACTAAGAACATTTGTTGCCATCAGACCTGCTCTGCAAGAAATGCTAACAGAAGTTTTTCAGGCTGAAGGAAAATAATACCGGAGGACAATTGGAATCTAGGGAAAAAGAGAGACCAAGAGAAACGGTAAAGAGCTAGGTAAATATAAAAGATAACTTTTTTCTCATAAATTGTTAAAAATATTTATGACTGTTTAAAATAAAACATGTAATGTACTTGGGGTTCTGAAGACATATAAATGTAGTACATATGAAGTTCTAACATAAAGTGCAAACTGGGGAGAAGGGAATACGTTTGCAAGGTTCCTACTTCTTTTGTTGTTAATTATTTATCACGAGAAATTATTTCTTAGACCACATATTCATGTTTCATAGTTCAGGAACACAGGTAAGTGACAAACTTCTAGGTAATTCAACCCAAAGAAATCCTTTGCATTCCAAAATCACTTTGTATTCTGAAAGATACCAGCCTTCCCCATCTCCCCCAAATCTTTCACGGAATCATAATTTCTGTAGAAATCTGCATATGTCTTCTTTCTTGCTTCAGCCACAGCAATCTTACAGATAGCTGCAACCCCCAGGGATACAATAAAGGTTCCAACAATATGAAATCACAGACATTTGGCCAGAAGATCACACAGCTGAGGTTTTGCCAAAGCGCTGGAAGCTATGGTAGTTACCATCCTTCATAGGTATGTCAACCTCAGAACCAACGTCTTTCCTGGATGATGGAGAAATGGATGGGCAGTTCCTACTTTTTATTTCAAGGGGTACAATGTAGACTATGAAAAATTAGTGATGTATATTGTAATTCCTTGAGCAATCACTAAAAAAATATATAAAAAGATATTGCTGAAAAAATACTAAAACTATTCAAAAACAAAAGAAAACTGGAAAGGAAAAACAGGAGCAAACAGAAAACAAATAATAAAAAGATGGGACTAAATCCAAAAACATCAATTATCACATTAAATGTTAATGGTCTAAACATTCTGTGGTCAGCAGGATTGTAAAGCTATGCCCTTAAGATTTCTGTCCCTAGCTAGTTAATCAAACTAATTTCAGTACTGATATGAAGGGACTTTGTACATGGAATAAATATTACTAATTAGCTGTTAATTGTTACTAATTTGCTGTTAAATGTTACTAATTAGGATAGACTATCTTCATGGGCCCAGTGTAATCATATGAGCTCTTAGCATCAGAGTGAGTCAGAGATGAGGCAGAAGGAGTGGTCAGAGAGATTCAAGTGTAAGAGAGATTTGACCACTGTTGCTGGTTTTGAAGTCAGAGGAAGTGGGCCATGAGCCAAGGAATGCGGGTGGCATCTAGAAGCTGAGAACAAGCCCCAGCTGTTAGCCAACAAGGAAATAAGGACTTCTGCCCTACAACCATATGGAACTAAATTAGCCCAACCACCTAAGTGAGCCTGGAAATGATTTCTCCCCTAATGCCTCCAGAAAATAATGCAGCCCTGCAGACACCTTGATTTCCACCTGTGAGACTCATGCAGAGAAGCAGCTGTGCCCAAGCTTCTGACTCAGAAACTGAGATAATAAATGGATATTAATTTAGTGTGTTAAGTAGTCCCCCCCATTCGTGAGGGATATGTTCCAAGGCCCCCAGCAGATGCCTGAAACCTCAGATAGTACCAAGCCCTAAATATATAGTATTGTATTTTTTTTTTTTTATCTGAAAGCCTAGACAGTTACTAAGCAATAAAAGGGTAGGTAGCATATGTATACAGCATGGATACATGGGACAATGGGATGATTCATGTCCCAAGCAGAACAGAGCCGGACAGCTCGAGATTTCATCAGGCTATTCAAAATGGCGTGCAATTTAAAACTTAAGAGCAGTTTATTTCTGGAACTTTCCACTAACATTTTCAGACCACAGTTGACCATAGGTAACTGAAAATGCAGAAAGCAAAACTATAGATAAGGGGGGACTACCATATCTCTAAGGTAGCTGAAATAATAAATGAATACACATTCCAATTAAAAGGCAAAGACTGACACAATGTATACAAAGGAAAGATCCTACTTATATGCTGTCTGTGAAAGAAACACTTTAAATATAAATATAAAAACCAGATAGGGTGAAAGTAAATGAAATCAACAAGATTTACTATGCAAACATACGTATAAGAAGTTTGGAATGGCTATTTTAATATCAGATAAAACAGAATTCAAAGCACAGACCACTACCAGAGATAAAGAGAGGCATTTCATAATGAGAAAAGGGACAATGTATCAGAAAGACAAAACAATTATGTGCAAATACCTAATAACAGAGATTTAAAATACATAAAGCAGCCAGGCGTGGTGGCTCACTCTTGTAATCCCAGCTACACAGGAGGCTCAGGAGGAGGTCAGGAGTTTGAACAACACAGCAAGGCCAGCCAAAACAACACAGCAAGACCCCATCTCTCAGAACAAAAAAGAAAAAAATTAGCTGGGTGTGGTGAGCTGTGCCTATAGTCTTAGTTACTCAGGAGGCTGATGGGGGAAGATCGCTTGAGCCTAGGAATTCAAGGTTGCAGTGAGCTATGATCATGCCACTGCACTCCAGCCTGGGCAACACAGTGAGACCCCATTTCTAAAAAAAAAATAATAAAATAATAAAATACATGAAGCAAAAATAAATAGATATAGGCCAGGTATGGTGGCTCATGCCTGTAATCCCAGCACTCTGGGAGGCTGAGGCGGGTGGATCACTTGAGTTCAGGAGGTCAAGATCAGCCTGAGCAACAAAGCAAGACTCTGTCTTGAAATAAATAAATTAATGTAATTAAATTAAATCAAACAGATATAAGAGATAAATAGGTAATTCTACAACATAATAAAAGATTTTAACAGCACTCTTTCAAGAACTGATAGACCTAAACAAAAAAAATTAAGAGCATAGATGATCTAAAGAATACTGTACTATTAACCACCTTGATCTAATTTCACATTTATAGAACAATTAATCCAACAACAAAGAATATACATTTTTTTCAAGGGAACCAAGTCAATCAGCAAGATAGACTGTAGACCATAAAACATGTCTCATTGAGTCTAAAAAAATCAAGATCACACTGAGTGTATTCTCTGACCACAATGGAATTAAATTACAAATTAGTAAGAAGACATCTAGGGAAACCTCAAATACCTGGCTATTAAACAACATTTCTAAATAATTCATAGGTCAGAGAAGAAATTACAAGGGATATTAGAAAACATATGGACTAACCTTTTTTATTGTTGTTTTTTTTTTTTGAGACGGAGTCTAGCTCTGTCCCCCAGGCTGGAGTGCAGTGGCGATCTTGGCTCACTGCAAGCTCTGCCTCCCGGGTTCACACCATTCTCCTGCCTCAGCCTCCCGAGTAGCTGGGACTACAGGCACCCGCCACCACGCCTGGCTAATTTTTTTGTATTTTTAGTAGAGACGGGGGTTTCACCATGTTAGCCAGGATGGTCTTGATATCTTGACCTCGTGATTCACTTGCCTTGGTCTCCCAAAGTGCTGGGATTACAGGCATGAGCCACTGCACCCAGCCTGGACTAACTTTAATGTTAAAACATGACAAAGATATCTTTTTTTTAAAAAAAAAGGAAATTATAGTAGCAGTAATAGGTTAGATATATACAAAATAATTAATCAAATAAGTAAATATATTAAATTATACATAGAATAACATACAGCTAATTTTCTCACTCTCAAAGAGGAGAGTAAACTAGACCACACTCTGTGATGTTGGATTCGAATTAAAGGAATCTTTGTAGATTTCAATAAGCATAGAAATGAAAATACAACATATCAAAAGCTGTAGGATGAAGGTAAAACAGTGCTTAGAGGAAAATGTGTAGCTTTACATGTTTACATTACACACACAAAAATCTAAGTGACCAAGTGATGAGTTACCTTAAGAACCTAGAAAAATTGAGCAGAATAAACCCAAAAAGGGAAAAACTAAGAGGAGACATCAATAAAAATAGGGAACCGACAGATAACAGAGGAAATTAACAATGCCAAAGGCTTGATTTTGTTGAAAAACACAACAAAATTGACAAACTCCTAACTATACTGATCAAGAAAAAGAAAGTGAACATAATAAAGTAAAAATAAATAAGGAATAATCATCACAGTCCTTACAGATATTAAAAGGACAATAAGAGGTTAGGTGCAATGGCTCACGCCTGTAATCCCAGCACTTTGGGAGGTTGAGGTGGATGTATCACTGGAAGTTAGAAGTTTGAGACCAGCCTGGCCAACATGGTGAAACCCCGTCTCTACTAAAAATACAAAAATTAGCCAAGTGTAGTGGCTCACGCCTGTAATCCCAGTAACTAAGGAGGCTGAGGCAGGAGAATCGCTTAATCCTGGGAGGTAGAGGTTGCAGTGAGTTGAGATTGTGCCACTGTACTCTAGCCTGGGTGACAGAGCAAGATTCCATCTCAAAAACAAAAACAAAACAGAAGGACAATAATAGAATACTATGAACAACATCATGCCAACAAATTTTAAAAATTGTATGACATGAACAAAAGTATTAAAAAATACAACCTACCAAAAGAGACACAAGAAGAAACAGAAAATCTGAATAGCACTGTATTTTTTAAAGAAATTGAAATCAGTCTGGGCACGGTGGCTCACACCTGTAATCCCAGCACCTTGGGAGGCCGAGGCAGGCAGATTCCCTGAGGTCGGGAGTTCGAGACCAGCCTGACCAACATGGAGAAACCCCTTCTCTACTAAAAATACAAAATTAGCCGGGCGTGGTGGCACTTGCCTGTAATCCCAGCTACTCGGGAGGCTGAGGCAGGAGAATTGCTTGAACCCAGGAGGTGGAGGTTGCAGTGAGCCAAGATCGCACCATTGCACTCCAGCCTAGGCAACAAGAGCCAAACTCCGTCTCAAAAAAAAAAAAAAAAAATTAGGCCGGGCGCGGTGGCTCACGCCTGTAATCCTAGCACTTTGGGAGGCCGAGGCAGGCGGATCACAAGGTCAGGAGATGGAGACCACGGTGAAACCCCGTCTGTACTAAAAATACAAAAAAAAAATAGCCGGGCGCGGTGGCGGGCGCCTGTAGTCCCAGCTACTCAGGAGGCTGAGGCAGGAGAATGGCGTGAACCTGGGAGGCGGAGCTTGCAGTGAGCTGAGATCGCGCCACTGCACTCCAACCTGGGCGACAGAGCCAGACTCCGTCTCAAAAAAAAAAAAAAATTATCCAAAACTTTCCCCAAAATAAAGCTCTTGGGACAGATGGCTTCATCAGAGAATTCTATTAATCATTCAAGGAACAAATAACACCAACTTATTAAACCTTTTCAGGAAATAAAGAGAGACCACTTCTCAACTTGTTTTATGCAGCTAACAAAATCTCAATGTTAAAACATGACAAATATATCTTTTTTAAAAAAGGGAAATCACAGTAGCAGTTACAGGAGGTTACATATATATAAAATAATCAATCAAATAAGTACATATATTAAATTATACATGGAATAACATACAGCTAAATTTCTCACTGTTAAAGAAGAGAATAGTAAACTAGACCAAACTCTAGGTGTTGGATTACAATTAGGGGTATCTTTGTAGATTTCAGTAACCATAGGTAGAAATAGAAATAAACTCATAGTAAATGTGTATGTACCTAGGTCTATGTACCTAGCTCTGTCCACTAAGAGGGCCTTGGAACAATGACTCCCCCAAATCAATGAACACACCTAGAGCCCAGATCTTAATTTCTAAATATGATTTTCTACTAAAGGAAACTAGGGATCCTTAGAGAAGTGGCTGATTCCAGGTTGGTACAAATCAATCTGCATTATCTGTTGCACCAGATAGCAAAGAATTCCTCAAAGAACAATGAGGACATGTCAAAAGGAGACAGAAGCTACCTTGAAGGGGATCCCACTAGAAAAACTGGACTAGTTTGAACATCAAAATAAATAATGACTCAACAATGTGAAAACAAACAACCATTAAAAATGGGCAAAAGATTTGAGCAGATATTTCATCAAAGAAGATATACAGAAGATATACAAATGACAAAAGATTCTCAACATCTTTGTCATTAGGGAAATACAGATTAAAACCACAATGAGATGCCACTTCACACCTATTAGAATGGCTAAAATTAAACTGACAATACCAAGTATTGGTGAGGATAAGGCACAACTGAAATTATTATGCATTGCTGGTTGAAATACAAAATGATGTAGTCATTTTGGAAAAATTTGATAGTTTCTTATAAAGTTAAACATATACTTACCAAATGACCCAGCAAATCCATTTTCAGGTATTTACCAACTAAATGTGAAACTATATATTCACACACAAAAAACACATTTACAAATGTTTATATAACACTTCACGTTTAATTGTCAAAAACTGCAAACAACTCCACTGTCCCTCAGCTGGAAAATGGATAGATAAACAGACTCCACCTCTAAAAAAAAATTGTATTACTGGGCGTGGTGGCCTGCACCTGTAGTCCCAGCTCCTTGGAAGACCGAGGTGGAAAGATGGCTTAAGCCCAGGAGTTCAAGGCTGCAGTGAGCTATGAGCATGCATACAGCCTGGGCAACAGAGCAAGACCACATGTCCAAAAAAAAAAAAAAGGGGGCCAGGTACAGTGGCTCATAGCCAGGTGTGTTAGTGCACGCCTGTAGTCCCAGCTACTCGGGAAGCTGAGATGGGAAGATCGCTTAAACTCAGGGAATCAAGGATGCAGTAAGCCATGATGGTGCCACTGCACTCCAGCCTGGATGACACAGCAAAATTCTGTCTCAAAAAAAAAAAAAGAAGTAAAGAACTATATAAGAAATGTATTGATACTCTATGGTTCCTAAATGTGGAATCTGTGACAGTGATTAATCTTCATGTGACAGAAATTTGTTCAGTTTTAATTAAATGGTGCTATAGAAATTGTCGGCAAGAGATAAGGCAAAGCAATCACAGCAATAAATCCTTTCCTCAGCATCTCTAGATAATTTATTATCCTCAGTAACACTACTCCTTTGTAGAGCTCTTCAGAACTATTAAAGAGTTAACAGGGAAGCCAGGGGCAATGCCTCACACCTATAATCCCAGCACTTTGGGAGGCGGAGGCAGGTGGATCACTTGAGGTCAGGAGTTCAAGACCAGCCTGGCCAACATGGTGAAACCCTGCCTCTACTAAAAATACAAAAATTAGCCGCGCACCTGTAATCCCAGCTGCTCAGGAGGCTGAGGCACATGAATCACTTGAACCTGGGAGGCAAAGGTTGCAGTGAGCTGAGATTGCACCACTGCACTCTAGCCTGGGTGACAGAGTGAGACTCTGTCTCAAAAAATAAAAATAAAAAAAGAGTTCACAGTGGAAAAAGCATCACCATGGATAAGGAACAACATACAGGAACTCTCTATGAAATGGAAATGTGTTAATAATGAGGATGGAGAAATAATTCTAAAACAAAAGTTGTCTAGCTTCAAGCAAAGGTGAAAAATCTGTCTGAAGCAGTAAAAGGAAAGTACAATGTCCATAGCCAAAGTTTGTAGCTAGTTATGGTTGGCTCAGGAGATTTAAGTTTGTCAATTTTTTCAGTGTAAAAATGACTGATATGGCTGTTGATATAAAAGTAATAGAAACACATATATTATGAAAAGTTAAGAGCAATGATAGAAAAAAATGACTATATGGAATAGCAAATCTTTAACATGGATAAAATGGATTGTGTTGGGGAAAATATGTCAAATAGATCACCTATTTTGAAAGAATAAAAGCAATTCCAGAGTTTCTCTCTTTGAAAGGTAGGGTGTTTATAACTTTGGAGTTAATGTAGTGAAATACTACAAACTATAAAATAAATAAATAAATAAACCCAGTAGTTAACTAAAACTGTAGCTAGGCTGCATACCCAGACACACACATTTTTAACCTATAAAAAATGGATTACTGGCCAGTAGCCATAGCTCACGTCTGTAATTCTAACACTTTGGGAGGCTAAAACAGAAGGATCACTTGAGGCCAGGGGTTTTGAGACCAGCCCAGGCAACATAGCAAAGCCTCATCTCTACAAAAAATTTAAAAATTAGCTGGATATGGTGGTGCATGCCTGTAATCTCAGCTATATGGGAGGCTGAAGTAGTTGGATTGCTTAAGCTCAAGAGTTTGAGGCTGCAGTGAGCTAGGATCACGTTACTGCACTCTAACCTGGGCACCAGAACACAACCATGTCGCTAAAAAAAAAAAAAAAAGTATTATGGCAAGTTAGGAAACATTTATGTAAATATATATGTAACAAAGGTACTAAGTGCGATGAATCAAACAAACTTTAGCAAGCAAAATGTTATAGATCCCACCAATAAACCTGCACAATTCTTAAGAGCAAACTCTCCCTAAAATACTTTACTAGTAAGTATGAGAGAGACCTGAGTTCTGTCCATCCTATAAAGAGTATTTCTGTACCTGATGTAATGTAATACTGGGGGTGTGCAGGTCAATAGCGGCCAGAGAAGGAATTCGAGATTCTGAAAGAATTTTGCTCTCTTTCTTTGTTAGCCTGGAATTTCGAGCTAGATAAAAATGACCATAAACACAGTGAAAATATTAGACATTTTGTTAGTTTTTAGTTTTTGACATTCTCTACTTGTTACTCAGTATGTACTTATTAAAATAGGTATTTACATACTTAAATATGTAAAGTTACTATGAATTTTTATTTTTAAATTCTGTTTATTTAACATACATTTTAAATACTCTAAACAGACTACACAAAGTAAAAGTATTATCAACATACCTGTGCCTTCCAATGCTCTTAGTTCAGGGAGATGATTATAGTTTAGTTCAGGCAAATGGACATCTGTCCTGGAGTACTCCCTTCTTTTCTTACTTGCCCGAAAGAGGCTTTTTTCACTAGAGACCTAATATCATCAATATAGTCAACAAAAAAGAATTAGTTTCAAGGTTAGCTAGGCTTTCCTTCTTGTGCAACTCCTATGCTCATATCCTAAAATTTGTGAAATTGAAGGTCTATAATTAACACATTGAAGGACATTAATAATAGAAAAAAATTTCATCCAATTATTTCAAATGTCTTCCTCATTAAATTCATTAAAATTGCTAACAAGTAGATAACTTGATTGCTATGAGTTTCTCCTTCTCCCTTTGCCAGTTATCAGTGTGTAAATCCCAGCAAGTAGTAAAAGGTTAAAAGATGGGCATTGATGCCCTGGTTCTTCAGGCCAGCAAGGTTGGGCCTTACAACACTTCCTAGGCTTTTCAGCAAATAGTTGCTGTTGTCTTCATAAATTTTGAACAGTTTATCTTCACATGTATATCACATCTCCCCCTAGCTTATTTTTCACTTTCCCAATATAATTTTGTTATTCATTTTTCTATATTTGTCCTTGTCTTGCTCCTCAGAGTAAGAATATAATACTATCCTCCTAGGAATACAATTTATTAAGTAAAGTATTATAACTTCAATTATTTTCCTAATCTTTCTTAGTACTATTATTTCACAGTTGATAAAGTCAGAAAAAAATTGTGAGGAATAGCAGCAGCACTTCAATTCTGCATCCTTATGAATTTGACACTTTTCCAATATTTTTCATTCGAGAATCACAGAAACCCTGTATTCATATGTATGTATAATGAACTACATACACACAAGCATATGTATAATGACATTAAGTTATTGAGGTTCCTTGATGCCTCAAACTTAATATTCTGTGAGTTATGCCATTCTGGCTGCCAGAAATTCTTCAGGAGTCCTGCAGTGAGCTTTTGCATTTCTTTCTTTTAGATGTTTCTGCTTACTCTCTTCCAAGCGCTAAGGCTAT
Source organism: Theropithecus gelada (assembly GCF_003255815.1). Lineage (NCBI taxonomy): Eukaryota > Metazoa > Chordata > Mammalia > Primates > Cercopithecidae > Theropithecus > Theropithecus gelada. The sequence continues at coordinate 66,439,554 of NC_037672.1, read as the reverse complement.
TGGTTCAAGTTGGCTATAAAATAAAATAGTTCAAGAAAACTACATGCAAGTACAAAAAATAAAATTTAAAAATGAGTTTAAACTACCAGATTAACACATTCAAAGTGTGAAAATAAAACACATAATAAGTATTTATAATAATATATTTATTCACACATCAGAATGGAGGCATAAAACATGGGAGAGAGGTACTGATCTTTAACATACAAGTTGAAGACAGTCTAGGCTTAGCTCTGCTTGCATTAATTTTCATTAAGGAAAGACTCCACTGGGTCTTCGCCCTCCTAATCTTCACCTCCTTTCTTGATTACCTCTTCCAAAGAAGAATAAATCAGATCTAAAATTATCAGCCAGCATTGATTATGCAATACCTGAAAGCAGGTTGATATCAGTTCTGGCAAAATGGTATTAAACCAGCTATTTTGAAAAGTCTTCCTGATTAAAATAATCTTCCAAAGCAAATCAGGATTTTAAAACACAAATATCCACAAAGAAACCAAAAAAGAAAGTATTATAAGCACAGAAATTATAAACTAAGAATAATTAAAAGAAAAATAAATACAATGTCCAAATCATGAGAGAGATGAAAAGGCTGTATTTTCCAGCACTGAAGATAGTGAGAGAAGTAGAGAAAGGAAATTTGTCTCACACACACACACACACACACACACACACACACACACAAATACTCCTTTGGGAATACATCCATACCTCCCTTTGTTGTGAAAAGCATTCATTCATTCAGTGTGGAGTCTTTCCTTAATGAAAATTAATGCAAGCAGAGATAAGCCTAGATTTCCTTCAACTTGTAGGTTGTAGGTCAGTACCTCTCTCCCATGTTTTATGCCCCCATTCTAAGGTGTGAATAAATGTATTATTATAAATACTTATTATGTGTTTTATTTTCAGTCTTTGAATATGTTAACCTGGTAGTTTGAACTCATTTTAAAATTTTAGGCCAGGCATGGTGGCTCACACCTGTAATCCCAGCACTTTGGGAGGCCAAGGTGGGCAGATCACCTGAGGTCAAGAGTTTGAGACCAGCCTGGCCAACATGGAGAAACCTCGCCTCTACTAAAAATAGAAAAATTAGCTGGGTGTGGTGGTGGGTGCCTGTAATCCCAGTTACTCAGGAGGCTGAGGCAGGAGAATCGCTCAAATCAGGGAGGCGGAGGTTGCAGTGAGCTGAGATCATGCCACTGCACTCCAGCCTGGGCAACACAGTGAGATTCTGTCTCGAAAAACATATAATATATATATATATTTGTACTTGCATAGGAAGGAAAAGTACAGTGAGGAAAACAAAAGCACAAATCTCTGCCTTGGAAGCTTACATTCTAGTCGGGGGAGACAGACAATATATAAATAAGAGTATATAGACGATGCCAGGTAAATGCAATGGAAAAAAATAAGCAAGGAGAAGGCATCGAACATAAAGGGAAGCATAATGAGTTACAAGACTTCACAATAAGGTTTCATGTGAACTAAGGAAGAGAAAAAGTAAATCCATTGGATTATCTGGGGGAAGGATCTTCTAAAGCAAAAGAAATAGCAAGTGCAAAAGCCCAAAGGTGGGAGTATGTCTGACCATGTTCCAGGAATAACAAGGAAATCAGTGTGGTAGAACAGATTGATGGAGAAAGAGTAGGTGGGGATGGGATAGAGGGCTGGGTGGAGTCAATCATGCAGGCACTTATAGACCCTGTAAGGACTTTGGCCTTTCCTCAGAGATAAGAAGCTAATGGAGTATGTTGAGCAGAAGAATGATGAGGGTTTCACGTAACTTTAAAAGAGAAACATTCTGGATGCCATGCCGAGAATAATAATGCTCCTTCCTGTGCTATCTCTAAATACAATATGATACTATGCTTTAATTTGCTGATCCTCTAGATCATGAAGTCCTTGAAAAGAAAGATTTATTTATTTCCAGTGTCTCACACATAATAAATGATTGATAAATATTTATTATATAAATAAATAGAATCGTTTCTCTCTTTTTCTTTTTCTTTTTTTTTTTTTTTTTGGTGAGACAAGATCTTGGTCTGTTACCCAGGCTGAGGTGCTGGGGCACAATCACAGCCACAGTTTACCACTGTATCCTCAACTTTCCAGGTCCACCCATCTTAGCCTCCCAAGTAGCTAGGACTACAGTCATGTGCCACCATACCCAGCTAATTTTTTAAAAAAAATTTTGTAGAGACAGGATCTTGCCATGTTGCTCAAGCTTGTCTCAAACTCCTGGGCTCAAACTATCCTCCCGCCTCAGCCTCCCAAAGTGCTGGGATTGTAGATGTGTGCTACCATCTCCGGCCAATAGAATACAGCCACCAAAAATCTGTTGTGGGTGAGATAAGACAATTTATATTCTCATCTACTCTAAAAAAGAACTGATCAGCAATCATCAAGGTGAGAAAATTTACTATGTTACTAAAGAAAAAATAAAACAAGCCAGGCACAGATGGCTCATGCCTGTAATACCAGCACTTTGGGAGGCCAAGGCAAGGTGGATCACGAGGTCAGGAGTTCGAGACCAGCCTGGCCAAGATGGTGAAACCCTGTCTGTACTAAAAATACAAAAATTAGCCAGGAGTGGTGGCAGGCACCTGTAATCCCAGCTACTCAAGGGGCTGAGGCAGGAGAATTGCTTAAACCAAGGAGGTGGAGGTTACAGTGAGCCAAGATCACGCCACTGCATTGTAGTCTGAGCGACAGAGCAAGTCTCCGTGGAAAAAAGGAAGAAAGGAAAAGAAGGAAGGAAGGGAGGGAGGGAAGGAGGCAGGGAGGGTAGGAGGGAGGGAGGGAGGGAGGGAGGGAAGGAGGGAAGGAAGGAAGGAAGGAAGGAGGGAGGGAAGGAAGGAAGGAAGGAAGGAAGGAAGGAAGGAAGGAAGGAAGGAGGGAAGGAGTTTTCAGACTTATAAAACTTATTTAAACTTTCAGAATTTCACGTTTATGGCTATGACGGGTTGGGATAATATATGCACAATTAAGGTTTCACTTTATGTGTATCCAAATACAATTCTCAGTTCTTCACTATCATATTTACTTTTAATAAAAGTCTAGAGCTGACTGGTGTTTGCTCTTCTACTACTGAGAACTGCTTACTTACTAATGTGGTCACATTAATGTTATAAATGCCTGATGGGGAATGTCTGTTCGGTTTAACAAATGGAATAGAACACTTCTTAGTTTTCTCATCCACTCTGTAACAAAAAAAAAAAAATGTTTTTAGGTTAGAACCAGCAATAATTATTTTTTCAAGCACAAAACCAAATGACACAGCACCAACTAGCAAGCAGTTTAACCAGAATGTAATATCTATTCTCAAATATACAATGCACATAAATCTGGTGAAACATTCTATTCTTTAACACTACCCTCATGCCTCCCACCAGCCCCCAAGTCCTACCAAATACATTACCCTCCTTTCAGCAAAATTCCCAAATAGAGCTTCCTTATACTACTATAGGCTCACAGTCACACCATGCAGCAGCAACCACCCCAAAATTCTCTCTTTTACTATGACAACCTGCTTTCACATTATTAGAGTATATAGCTGTAGATTCTCTTCACCTTAAGGAATAAAACCCTACTTTCTCAGGACTTAGGTGAATTGTTTTGATCAAACGCTAGTAATTTTCATCACACAGCCAAAAAGTCTTTTGAAACAACTACCTGACAAGAATGAATAGCATCCAGAATTCTGAGAATAAAAACAATGTGGATGAATTGACAAACCCTTGCAATTTGCAAATATACCCTTAAACAATTTTTTGGTCTTATTTTGCTAATTCATACCTGTAACTCTGAATTGGTAGAGTCGCAGTTCCCATTCCAGAATTAATACCGGGAGCAACTGCAGAAAGATTGTGCATAAGCGGGGGAATTGCCACGCCTGGATTCCTTGTGTGGTCCACACTGACATTGCTGCAGTCTTTGAGGCTTGTTGAAGGCACTATTTTGATGTGGCTTGTCCTACTGTCATGGAGACAGCTGGCATTTGAAGCTCTATTGCCTTTTTCAGCTTTTTCTCCATCAATTTTTGAGCCTTTTATTTTAAATAGTTTACAATCCTTAATTTTGGGATCAGCATTGGTATCCTGATCATTAATAAAAATATTAATAAGGTTAATGATCTGAAGAGAACGAAAATTCACCTCTTCTTATAAAGTACTTGTCAACTAGAGCAGAATATCATAAGTATCACCCTTTTCAACCTGTTTTCTTTATTCTACCTAAGGGTTTAAAATTAAAGCCAGATTCTTATTCAGATAGTTATTGGGAAAATATGAAAAGAATGGAAATGCAATTCACACAGCTCGCTCAGACACACACACACACACACACACACACATATCAGTGGAAAAACTCATGGAAGAGGAATCAAGAATGCCACTTTTGTTCTTACATATTCAGAGTCAGGGAACACAAAACTGATAACTCTTTCTTCTTTTGCTGTACTTCATATGAGTGTATTGGTGGTGGATTTGAATTACCTTATCAAGAACAGATCCTGGATAATTTACTAGGAAAAGCGAACCTAAGTTAAGTATCCAAATCTCACTTTTCAAATGCTTTACTTTATATAAATTTCTACAAACAATATTTTTCACTCATATCCTTTAAGAAAGATAAGTGGAGTGAGGGTTGTTTGTTCCACGTGTCTGTGTGTGTATGTGTGCATGAAAACACATGTCTAGATGTTCTTGGATGAATGTGATTTAAGCACTGTTACACAGTCTGGCACCTAACAGGTACTCAAAACATGATATGTTAAGTTTTCTAAACAGGTAATATCTATTGAGAAGATATATTTTTGCAACTAAACTAAAAGTTAACAATATACTCACTGCTCAGAAAACTTTTTTCAAAATTATCATTTTTCTCAACAAATTTAAAAAAATAAGTATATTAAATTAAAAATGTGAAACATGAACATTTACCTGTACCACAAGTGTTTTTCTTTCTTCACCTAAGGAATCATCTTTTTCTTTTTCCTTCTTTCTGTTTTGGGATTTTTTAGATAAAGAAATATTTCTGGCATCTTTCTGTACTTTTAACTGTAGTTCTTGGGAAAACCTACATAAAAATGTAATAAAATTGTAAGACATGGATAAACCTACAAAAAAAAATTGACTTTCAAGATATTTATTTTTTAAAAACTGAATGTTAAACTAGTCTATGTTATTAAAAATGAGAAAAATCCTGGCCTAGATCAGCAGTTTGGAAAGGGTGGTGTGTAGATCTTTGGGGATCCCTAAGAACCTTCACAAGGTTCACAAAGTCAATGCTATTATTTTAACATAAAGATGTTTGTCTTTCTTACCACATTAACACGAAAGCAGTGGTGGATAAAACTGCTGACACCTTACCAAGAATCAAAGCAGCAAAACCAAAATGTACTAGCAGTCATTACTTTCTTGATAGCCACACATTCTCAGTGGCCCTTTTTTTTTTTTAAAGGCAGTCTTGCTTAAGAATGTCTCTGATGAAGCAGCAAAAAGGTATTAACTTAGTTAAAGCCAAACTCTTAAACGCATCCTTTTTTTATCGTCTGTGTGACAAAATGAGAATATACATAAAGCACCTCTGCTACAAACCAAAATACTATGGTTGTCTTAAGAAAAATGCTTGCGTAATTATTTGTGATACAAACTAAACTAGATATTTTTACTTGAAAGAAACACTGACAGAGAAACTATGAATACTAAGACTTTGGTTCTATGTGAAACATTTTCTTTTAACAAATAAAGTGATCTTGTCACTTCAAGGAAAACTGAACTTACTGTGTCAATGATAAAATTCAAAATTGTATGCAAAAATTACAATTCTGTTAAATTTGTATCCACTACTGTGAGCTTAGCAGCTTCCCAAAACTCACAAACTTTTATGAGATAGAATGTAATTTTTGATGCTGTACAAGAAATAAGTCAATATTTTTAAGATCTGCATAACTCAGCAAACTAATATTTTCCAAATCACTAAAGCATGATATTACAAAAGCATGCATGGGTAAAAGATTCATTAAAAAGGAAGGACAGACAAATGGATTTTAATTTAACAAAGGAAGAAAAACTCCATGATATGGTTTCAGATTCCACAATGCAACCAGCCTTTAAGAAACTACCACTGGGCCGGACACAGTGGCTCACACCTGTAATCCCAGCACTTTGGGAGGCCCAGGCGGGCAGATCACCTGAGGTCAGGAGTTTTGAGACCAGCCTGACCAACATGGAGAAACCCCATCTCTACTAAAAATACAAAATTAGCCGGCTGTGGTGGCACATGCTAATAATCCCAGCTACTCGGGAGGCTGAGGCAAGAGAAACGCTTGAACCCAGGAGGTAGAGGTTGCAGTGAGCCAAGATTGCACCAGTGCACTCCAGCCTGGGCAACAAGAGCGAAACTCCATCTCAAAAAAAAAAAAAAAAAGACACTACCACTGTCAAGTTTTGCTATGGTATCAGAGTTTTGGTATAGAATCAAAGCATGCCCACCATTATCTACTTACGTGAGTCCAGAGTTTCTTCATATACTTCCACAAAAACAACATATCACAACTAATTGAATACAGAAGCAATTAGGAAGACCTAGCTATCTTTTATTAAGCTACACGTTACTGCCACTCATCTCACTATTCTGTGTTTTGTCAGCTTCACTGTGTCTCCAACACATCAGCAGTATCAGCAGTATCAAAGCACTTGGTGTGATATGAGTTTGGCAGCAACAGAAGATGGCACTTTTATAACTACATCAGCATCTAAGATGATGGCATCACACAGTTGGTAGCAACATAGAAATCAATGACCTAACTGGTAGATGTCACCACAGGGAGACAGAAAGAAGAGGTTAAAGTGACTGCTTCATGAAAACCAAGAGCACTAATTTAGTAAATGTAGGAGACCACCCCTAGGAACTGCATTATTGCTAAGGGAATATGGGGGTAGGGTGGTAGATATCTGAGATCCTGCAAAGTAGGTGGGAATAGAAATAAGAGAAGTGCTGTTTGTGACTATTGTGGAAGACTTACTTTAACCCTAGGTTGGTATGGCCTGAAAAACATGGGTAAGTACTATACCTCTCAGCAAATCCATCCATTTGAAAGAAATCATGGTGTAGGAGCTCAGAACAGAAGGGTCTTTTGTCAGGGTCAATATGTAAGCATTTCTGAAAAATTAAGAACACCTAGAGTTCATATCAAAGAAAAACTACCTACATTTAAATTTATAAATATGAAAAAAAATTCCTCTTTATACTCAATGATTTTTTTCTTTTTTTTTAAGACAGGGTCTCACTCTGTCACCCAGGCTGGTGTGATCGCTACTCAACTGCAGCCATGACCTCTCTAGGCTCAGATGATCCTTCCACCTCAGTCTCCTGAGTAGCTGGAACCACAGGTATGCACCACCATACCCAGCTAATTTTTGTATTTTTTGTAGAGACAGGGTTTTGCCATGTTGCCCAAGCTGGTCTCGAACTCCTGGGCTCAAGCTATCCACCCTCCTCAGCTTCCCAAAATGCTGGGATTACCAACGCAATCCACCACACTTGCACACCAATGTACTTTATGCATCTATAATCAAGGATAAAGAACAACGCACATATCTAGACAATGACCATCAATGGTTGCTAGTATCACAAAAAGACCACCAGACATTCAGTGTCTCTATATGGAAATACACAAACCTCCTATGAAGTAGTGCTGCCAAAAAATCAACCTGATTCTGTTCAAGTTCTAGCTCTACTGTGAGTTTATAAGAAATACAGGACACAGAGGAACATGTATACCACATTATGTAGAAAATTCTAAGGACAAATGACTTAGTTTCTTCAACAAATAAATTGCAAGGTTTAAACAAAAAAGAAAGAGATGAAGAGAAGCTTATAAATAAAGTTTTAAAAACATACCGACCAATTGCAATCTATAGTCTTCATTTAGATCCTAATTCAAACTATGAAATGAAATTTTGTGGAAATTAATGAAACTTTAAACATCAATTAGATATTTTATGATGGTAAGAAATTAATTGGAATTTTTAAAACTTAAGGCTATTACAGAATGGAAAGGATTTACCCTGTACTTATCACTATGCTAGATGCTTTACAAAGATTATTTTATTTTATTTTATTGCAAAGTCTTGTTCTGATTCATTAAAGCCCCTAAAATGCCAGTAAAAATAGAAGGGACTCAATAAGTAGCTTTAAATGAACAAGAAAAGTTCTCCGCATAACTGTGCTTCTTTTATAAGTAAAATAACATGTCTGCGATTTGCTTCAAAATACTCCAAAAAAAGCTGAAAAGTGTAGATAAATTAAACAAGATTATCAAAAGGTTGATAATTGTGGAAATTAGATGACAAGTACATGAAGGTTTGTTATACAACTATTCTTTCTATTTTCTTTTCTGTTTGAAATTTTCCATAATAAAATATTTTCAAAGTTTTATATGATTCTTTAAGGTATGATCAAGGTACACAAGTTGGACAATAGTTTTACCTTTATTCCCTTGTATCTCCTTACAAGATTATAAAGCTTGTACCAATTAAAAATATTTGCATCTGTTAAAAGATTATGTAACAAACTGGAAATGTATTATTCTAAGAACTTGTTATAATTAGTTATAAGCTTATTAAACTTCATGAGTTAAAGAATTTAAAAAAATGGGTAAATGTTATAGCCTAGTGTTTTAGAGGTACATATTTTATCAATACTTTAAACAATCTTAACTAATGAGAACTTTTTGAGCTAATAATTCCCCAAAAAGGTCAACTTTTAGAGTAGATTCTTACTTGATAGAATGAAAACCTCTAACATCTTCCTTAATCAAATACAACAAAAAAGTATTGGCCATTTGTAAACTGGCTGCAGCCAATCCAGTGGCTAAGCAAATACCCCTTTGACAATACCATACAGATCATGATCCTATGCCCTACATTTTATTTATTTATTTATTTATTTTGAGACAGAGTCTCGCTCTGTTGCCCAGGCTGGAGTGCAGTAGTGTAATCTCAGCTCACTGAAACCTCCACATCCCAGGTTCAAGCAATTGTCTGCCTCAGCCTCCCGAGTAGCTGGGGTTATAGGCACATGCCACCACACCTAGCTAATTTTTGTATTTTTAGTAGAGATGGGGTTTCACCATCTTGGCCAGGCTGGTCTTGAACTCCTGACCTTGTGATCCACATGCCTCGGCCTCCCAAAGTGCTGGGATTACAGGCGTGAGCCACCGCGCCCAGCCATCCTATGCCCTACATTTTAATATTTTCCTACTTCTCTAACCGTTATTTATTTATTTAGAGAGAGAGAGATTCACTCTGTCACCGAGGATGGAGTGCAGTGGCGCTATCTCAGCTCACTGTAACCTCTGTCTCCTGGGTTCAAGTGATTCTTCTGCCTCAGCATCCCGAGTAGCTGGGATTACAGATGTACGCCACCACGCCCAGCTAATTTTTTTGTATTTTTAGTAGAGATGGGGTTTCACCATGTTGGCCAGGCTGGTCTCGAACTCCTGACCTCAAGTGATCCACCCACCTTAGCCTCCCACAGTGCTGGGATTACAGGCTTGAGCTACCGTGTCCAACCCCTTTTTATTTTCTTATCCTACTTTTATTTTCTTTTCCATTTACACAAGGCTTGTATTTTAAATGTTAAACGTTAAAATCATACAGTGTTTTTATGTTTTTAGTATGTTTTTCAATGAGGATGTTTTCACATTTACAAAATGCTAGATAACAATAAATGGTTTCTTAATGAGTTTTAAAACAGGTAAAATTTTCAGTCCTTTTTCTCTGAAGTTACCCCCATCAAATTATTTAATTTTTTTCTAAATGTACAAAAATTAAAATCATTACAGGAAATTGTTGACCTAAAAGATCAACTAGAGGCCAGGCATGGTGGCTCATGCCTGTAATCCCAGCACTTTGGGAGGCTGAGGTGGGCGGATCACGAGGTCAGGAGATCAAGACCATCCTGGCTAATACAGTGAAACCCCGTCTCTATTAAAAATAGAAAAAATTAGCCAGGCGTGATGGTGGGCGCCTGTAGTCCTAGCTACTCGGGAGGCTGAGGCAGGAGAATGGCCTGAACTCAGGAGGCAGAGCTTGCAGTGAGCCGAGATCGCACCACTGCATTCTAGCCTGGGTGACAGAGTGAGACTCCGTCTCAAAAAAAGAAAAAAGCCGGGCGCGGTGGCTAACGCCTGTAATCCCAGCACTCTGGGAGGCCAAGGCGGGCGGATCACGAGGTCAGGAGATCGAGACCATCCTGGCTAACACGGTGAAACCCCGTCTCTACTAAAAATACAAAAAATTAGCCGTGCGTAGTGGCAGGCGCCTGTAGTCCCGGCTACACCGGAGGCTGAGGCAGGAGAATGGCGTGAACCCGGGAGGCAGAACTTCCAGTGAACCGATACCGCGCCACTGCACTCCAGCCTCGGCGACCAGCGAGACTCCGCCTCAAAAAAAAAAAAAAAGAAAAAAGAAAAAAAAAAAAGATCAACTAGACAAGGAAAAAAAGAAAAAATAAGTCTTGATAGTGCATAAATTCCCTGTCATAAAGTATAAACAATAAGTATGATTACCTTTGCTAAATCTATCACCACTTCAGAGAGCTTAGGATAGCGTCTTTCAAGAGGTTCTCTTTCCTTGATTTCAGGCAACCTTACTCCAGCAAACACGGGATTTTTATAAAAAAGCTCCTGATGTCTTGGAATTAGATTACCTGGAAGTGAAAACAGCACATATCTCTGTTATTATACAACATGACAGAAGTGGTGAAGAGACATGTGGAGTGAAGTAGAGGAAATAGTGGAACACAGCTTATGGAGTTTGGGGCTCTGTCAACATGCAAAATTGACCAAGGACAATGCTGTTACTGTGGTGGTACATGGAAGTCTTAAGGAGCATAGGAAAAGGACAGGTAAAAAATATTTTATAACTTTCCAGATATAAGTACCAGCACTTCGTTTCTAACTACAAAGCATAAAGTGCTGAACAAAACAATAAAAATATTAATAGTCATATGGACAGGATCTAATCTAGATAAATCAATTCTACCCCTTTAAGAATTTAATATTTGGTCAACTGATTTTGTGCTTATCTTAAAGTCAGATTTGAGCACTTTATCTTTTTTCTCAACTTTAATATCTAGTTGAATATAAAACATATCTGAAAATTCCACTGTAAGAAACCATTGTACTGCTTATTTAATTTCTAACCTGAAAACTTCAAATCAAATAGTTGAATTACCCCAAGTATTTTCCCATTAGTTCCATTTCTAAGCTCCATCTTCAAACATGAAGTTGATATTTCTTTTTTTTTTTTTTTTTTTTTTTTTTGAGGCGGAGTCTCGCTCTGTCGCCCAGGCTGGAGTGCAGTGGCCAGATCTCAGCTCACTGCAAGCTCCGCCTCCTGGGTTTACGCCATTCTCCTGCCTCAGCCTCCCGAGTAGCTGGGACTACAAGCGCCCGCCACCTCGCCCGGCTAGTTTTTTGTATTTTTAGTAGAGACGGGGTTTCACCGTGTTAGCCAGGATGGTCTTGATCTCCTGACCTCGTGATCCGCCCGTCTCGGCCTCCCAAAGTGCTGGGATTACAGGCTTGAGCCACCGCGCCCGGCTGATATTTCAACAAACGTAAGATTTTGATAGTCCAGCTTTGAAATTCTGTCAAAAGCACTAACAGCAAAAGTCCAAATCTGTGGTAAGATTAAACCAACCTTGGAAATCTCTGTCTCTCCTCTTGAATGGAAAGTAAGGACAGTAGTCATATTACACCAAATGCTTACTGACTCAAGAATAATAAATGATCATTGTGTCCTCTCTACATGTAATTAACTGTATGTAAAAGTGCAGAGAAATGCACAACTTCTGCTCTTTTCCTCTTTGTTGAGGGGAAAGGGGAGGTAGTGTGATTAAGAACATGCATCAGGGCCAGGCACGGTGGCTCATGCCTGTAATCCCAGCACTTTGGGAGGCCAAGGTGGGCAGATCACCTGATGTCAGGAGTTCGAGTCCAGACTGACCAACGCGGAGAAGCCCCATCTCTACTAAAAATATAAAATTAGCCAGGCATGGTGGTGCACGCCTGTAATCCCAGCTACTCGGGAGGCTGAGGCAGGAGAATCACTTGAACCCGGGAGGCGGAGGTTGCAGTGAGCCGAGATTGCACCATTGCACTCCAGCCTGGGCAAGGACAGCAAAACTCCATCTCAAAACACACACACACACACACACACACACACACACACACACACACACAGTTTTCCTATATGCTCCCTACCTTCACTTAAAACATATATAATCTTTAATGCAACAGCTTAAAAAATCACAAACACACATGCACAAATGAATATGCAGAAAAATCTCTAAAATTTAAAACACAGATGTGTAACCTTACCTAAACACATCATAATATGATATAGCTGATCAATATCAGAATCTCCAGGAAATAGGGGTTCCCCCATGAACATTTCAGTTACCACACAACCAATGGCCCACACATCAACAGCCCTGAAAAAAAAAGCAATGTGGTGTAAAATCTGGCATCCTAATACGCTCCAAAACCCAAAACTTTTTGAGCACTGAGGTGATGCTCAAAGGAAACGCCAAGGAGAGCATTTCAGATTTCAGATTCTCAGATTTGGCATGCTCCAATGGTATAATGCAAATATCCCAAAATCCAAAAAAAAAAAAAAAAAAATCTGAAATCTGCAACACTTCTGGTCCCAAGCATTTAGGATAAGGAATACTCAACCTACAGTAAGTCTTAAATTACCCATGAAAAGATATTTCCCTATTAAAGTTCTAACTCCCAATTTTGCATAAGTGAGCTTTCCAGAAACTTCAATCATGTGACATAAAAAGGAAATGCCTTCTGAAAAGCCAAAACAGTTATTATGTATACTTTATTCTGGAAATAAGACTCTCAGGCTCCATTTAGGGCCTATTCATTCTTTGTTTACACATAACTCTAGTAAGCTTGACCAATCCATGCTATGCCATGGTACACTGAAAACAGTATACCAGAAAGAGGAGGTGGCTGCTAAGGATAAATACAGTAACAATGAAGAGAACTGAAGGCTGATAGGGATAAATTTTTTTTTTTTTTTTTTTTTTTTTTTTTTTTTTGAGACAGAATCTCACTCTGTCACCCAGGCTGGAGTGCAGTGGTGCAATCTCAGCTCACTGCAACCTCCACCTCCCAGGTTCAAGCGATTCTCCTGCCCCAGACTCCCGAGTAGCTGGGATTACGGGTGCATGCCACCATGCCTGACTAATTTTTGTATTTTTAGTAGAGACGGGGTGTTACCATGTTGGTCAGGCTGGTCTTGAACTCCTGACCTCATGATCCGCCCACCTGGGCCTCCCAAAGTGCTGGGATTAAAGGCATGAGCCACCACGCCCAGCCTAGGTATAAAAAATTTGAAACGATCTTAAAAATCAGTTACAAGAACTCAAAGAATACGCAAGCATCATTTGATATAGGAACAACTACCTTAAAATGCTTAAGGTTATTGCTGAATTATAAAATGGCACAAAAATTATAACATGGTAGCAAAATAAGAACTCAGTAATCAAGAAAATAATAAATAATGTTTAGTGTGCTCTGAAAACAGAAATTGTAGAAAATATTTTAGAAAGATTTCAATCAAAAGCAGTAAAAGCTACAATCCTTTCTTCTTTGAAGAATTCCCTTGTGAAGACAATTTATGTTTTAAAAACATTTTACTTAGTTATATTTCTGCCTCCACCCTTGCTTACTCCATCTTCCCTATTCCAACAATGTCACATTTAACCAATCAATGTTCACCTCTATTTACAAGTGATAAATGTATCTATTTACAATCCACTGTATAAAATGGACCACTTAATTTCCCCATCTCTAAAACAAGTATACTTTTTTCACAGGAATGTTTAAAGGGGAAGCACCAAAAATGATTACAAATCACTTTATACAGCCCCTGAAACTCAAGCCTTACTTTCAGTATTAGAGAGATCATTTATTATATCATAAACATATTCCAGTGTAGCAAGAAGCAAGAGTAAAAATCTACTCCTCCCCATTACTGCTGTCTTACTTGCCATACTTGACATCACCAACCAATAGTTCTGGAGCTCTGTACCATCGGGTTGCCACATAATCAGTATAAACCTCCCCAGGAGCTGCCAATGTTCGCGCAAATCCAAAATCGCATAGCTTGACAACGCCAGACTGGGAGACTAATATATTCTCTGGCTTTATATCTCTGTGTATGATCTAGACAAGAAGCAGAGTGTGACAGATGTTAAATAAAATTAATTATTTTGGGGCACCTGCTCTGTGCAGGGCATTGTATCTTGTCCCTCTAAAGAATACAAACAAAAGCATAGAAAGTTGCTCCTAGCCCTAAACAACCTAGGACCTAGTTGGGCAAGAAAGAACATTTATACTTGAAATTTTATTTAAACAATCAAAAATATTGGATAAAATATATTTTTTCAAATTACTAAATCAACTGTTCAGTTAATGACTCCACTCAAGACTAAGAGAGTAAGGCTATCATTGAAGCTGGGGCAGTCAGGGATAATTTTTATGCAGGGGTTGGGCTCTAACATAGGTCTTTAACACTAAGTATGACCTAGATAAATAAAGAAAAAGAAGGGCAACCCAAGCGAATGTAACAAAGAGAGCACGAATGTAAATGGGGATAGATAAGAGATTGTGGGAAAACTTTTTTTTTTTTAAAGACAGAGTCTTGCTCTTGTTGCCCAGGCTGGAGTACAAAGGCGCGATTTCGGCTCACTGCAACCTCCGCCTCCTGGGTTCAAGCGATTCTTCTGTCTCAGCCTCTCGAGTAGCTGGGATTACAGGCTCCTGCCACCATGCCCAGCTAATTTTTGTACTTTTAGTAGAGACGGGGTTTCACCATGTTGGGCCAGGATGGTCTCAAACTCCTGACCTCAGGTGATCCACCTGCCTCGGCCTCCCAAAGTGCTGAGATTACAGGCGTGAGCCACTGTGCCTGGCCAGAAAACGTTTTTTTCTAGAGTACAGGTTGTGTGAAGTGGAGGAGGAATATCTCAGCTGACATACTAGGAAGTGTGGCAAGACCCTGGGAACCCATGGAAGTGACAGACAATGTGGTATTTAAAATTGATGTTGGCCATAAATGAGCTAAATCAGAGAGAAAGATGAGAGGCAGGAAGAAGAGCAGTGGGACCAGTATGAGGTGACAAAGGCCTAAACTAGGTTGGTGCTCAGAGGAATGGGAAAGAGGAAATGCAGCTTAGATACAATAAATCAAAAATCAATAGGCCGGGCACAGTGGCTCACGCCTGTAATCCCAACACTTTGGGAGGCCAAGGCAGGCAGATCACTTGAGGTCAGGAGTTTGAGACCAGCCTGGCCAACATGGTGAAACTTCGTCTCTAGTCAAAATACAAAAATTAGCCAGGCGCGGTGGCAGGCACCTGTAATCCCAGATACTTCAGAGGCTCAGGCAGAAGAATCGCTTGAACCTGGGAGGGAGAAGGTTGCAGTAAGCCGAGATTGCGCCATTGCACTCCAGCCTGGGTGACAGAGCCACCATCTGAAAAAATATATATATATTTAAAAATCTACAGCTACGCAAAAGACATTATTAGGCCTAATTCTCTAATATAAGCAAATTGTATTTTGAAAACTACAAAAGATAGATTTGTTTTAAACTCTTTCAGAAGACCAGCATTCTAAATGGCAATCTGCCATTGCTGAGCATGTTGTACAGGCTACCAACTTTTATTACCCTAGATATCAGTGATGAGGACACAGGTCCAGTCTCAGACCATCTGTGCTGTGATAGAAAAAGCTAAACGGTCCAGGCACGGTGACTCACACTTGTAATCCCAGCACTTTGGGAGACCGAGGTGGGTGGATCATGAGGTCAGGAGATTGAGACCATCTTGGCTAACATAGTGAAACCCCATCTCTACTAAAAATACAAAAAATTAGCCTGGCGTGGTGGTGGGTGCCTGTAGTCCCAGCTACTCAGGAAGCTGAGGCAGGGAGAATGGCGTGAACCTGGAAGGCGGAGCTTGCAGTGAGCCGAGATCATGCCACTGCACTCCATCCTAGGCAACAGAGTGAGACTCCATCTCAAAAAAAGAAAAAAAGAAAGAGCTAAACTGGGAGTTGGGAGACCTGGGTCTAGTCCCTGGTTTTCAGTACAGCCATAGACAACTCAATCTTTCTATCTTCTCAGCCCACAAATGAGGGGGCTAAAGTGCATGATCACCATGTTTCTTCCCAACTCTAATACCTTATAACTTACGGTAACAACAATAGATTCTAAGTATAACCAAGATGATATGAGTTGAATTTTTCCTAAAATCCATCATTGCAGACTGGGGTGGCCAGAAAAAGTACTATGAAAAGGGTAGGCTCTGATATGGGTCTTTAATACTAGGTATAACCTAAATAAATTATGATACCTAGTAATTTCAGTAAAAAAGGCGTTTAGGGTTCTACAAACCTTATAATGTTCTGTACTATTTGGGTCAAACTTGAATTGACAGAAACCTCAAATTTGGTTTTAAATATGTTATTCAGTCTGGCTCATAAAAGGATTAAAATAATATTTATATTTTTAAAAATTCAAGTGTTCATATATATAGATACATTAAAAAATGAGTAATATATTTGAGAATAAATGTTTTCATTTTCTTAAAGTCAAGTATCTCATCCTTATGTGTATGTATATGTGTTTATATATGTATGTATGTATGTATATATTTGTGTGTTTATTTATTCCAGCCCCTACCATTATTATCTGTCTGCATTAAGAAGAGAAATGTTAACTGCCCAGAAAACAAAACCTTAAAATATACCTTCAATAATAATGGTAATAATAGCTAACACTTGAATACTTATGTGTCAGGCACTATTCTAAATGTTTCTCATGTTTTAACTTATTTTATTCTCACAATAACCCTAAGGATAGGTGCTACGAAGAGTTTAAGAGTAAATGGAGGCTGAGCACAGTGGCTCATGCCTGTAATGCCAGCACTTTGGGAGACCGAGGTGAGCCGATCACTTGAGGCCAGAAGTTCAAGACCAGCCTGGCCAACATGGCGAAACCCCATCTCTACTAAAAATACAAAACTTAGCCAGGTGTGGTGGTGCACACCTGTAATCCCAGCTACTTGAGAGGCTGAGGCAGGAGAACCGCTTGAACCCAGGAGGCAGAGGTTGCAGTGAGCCAAGATCGTGTCACTCCAGCATGGGTGACAGAGTGAGACTCTGTCTCAAAAAAAAAAAAAGAGTAAATGGACTAGGAAAAAAGTAATATGACTGCCAGGCAACATTAATAACACTAATGTTCCCTTGAGAGAAGTGTTTATAAATTAGAGTGAGATCAGTTTACCCATAAAAATTCACATTTTCTATAGTTTAAAGAGATATGTAAATGCTCTGAAGCTTAGCAGGGAACCACTGGAATTTTTTTTTTTTTTTTTTTTTTTTTTTTGAGATGGAGTTTTGCTCTTGTTGCCCAGGCTGGAGTGCAATGGCACAACCTCAGCTTACCACAACCTCTGCCTCCCAGGTTCAAGCGATTCTCCTGCCTCAGCCTTCCGAGTAGCTGGGATTACAGGCATGTCCCACCACACCCAGCTAATTTTGTATTTTTAGTAGGGATGGGGTTTCCCCATCTTGGCCAGGCTGGTCTCAAACTCCTACCTCAGGTGATCCGCCTGCCTCAGCCTTCCAAATTGCTGGAATTACAGGCGTGAGCCATCACGCCTGGAGAAACACTGGATTTTACAATCTCCTTTTTTTTTTTTTTTTTTTTGAGACAGAGTCTCGCTGTATTGCCCAAGCTGGAAGGCAGTGGCACGATCTCAGCTCACTGCAACCTCTGCTTCCTGGGTCCAAGCAATTCTCCTGCCTCAGCCTCCCAAGTAGCTGGGATTACAGGTGCCTGCCACCATGCCCAGCTAATTTTTTTGTATTTTTAGTAGAGATGGGGATTTCACCATGTTGACCAGGCTGGTTTCAAACTCCTGACCTTAAGGGATCAGACCACCTCGGCCCCACAAAGTGCTAGGATTACAGGCATGAGCCACCATGCCCGGCCTAAAATCTCTTCCCTTAAACACAGAATGGCACCCATGCCAGCAGTACTTGACTCTAAACTGCCTGGATGTATCTGTACATCTAAAGGTAGAATGTGTTATGTTAAACGTGGGTTGATTCATCATGAAAGTATAAAAATAAAGGGACACAGAAGCAATGGAGGCAGGACACATTGAAATGCGCTTCTAACATGAGAGAGACAATGGTTCTTTTTGCTTACTGGTTCCACTGGCAAGCCTATCCTTAGTACAGAGATGAATGTAGGGCATTCAGCCACCTAACTCCAAATATTACAGGCCCATTGGGAAGATATCATCATTTTTATGAAGAAGGATGAATCAGTATCTTTTAAACTGATACATTAAGTATTTAATTCACTAACACCTCATGCTGATCTGATTTCTTGCAAATTCAACATTATTGTTATTCTACTTTATATATTTCACCCCTGTAACAATTATCTCTCTTTGCAATTTACTAAACTGGCATTCAGTCTCCTGAGTTTGGTCAATGTGAGTCTGCCCTAAGAGACAGATAGTCTCAAAATTAGGTTTCTCAGAATAGATTTTCTGAGCCTGTATCATTCCAAAGTTGCCAGGAGGCCACGAAGGAAGGCCTCCTAAAAAAGGGCAGTGTGTTTTCCAGTGGAAACTAGGTATCTGCCTCTACTAAGCAATTTTTTTATATATGTAGACTTCACACTATAACTGAATAACATAACGAAACTACACAATAAAAGACAGTTAAAAAATTAAAGACAGTGAATAATACTAATAACCGAAAAGAAATATATCAATTTAGGTGGCAGGTACGTAAAATGATTTTTTCTTTCTTTTATAATTATCTTTAGTTTTAAGTTTTTCTACCATTAATATTTATTACTTTTATAACCACACAAAAAAATGTCATTTAAAATATTTTGTAAAACTGGCAAAATCTATGTGTTGAGCTATTCATTTATACTTGATAGGTGTCATTCTTCTTGGAGGTGCTTTTATATGATACTCAAAGTATATAAAATTATTGTGATAGACTACAGGGTAAGGATAGAAATTTTCATATATTCACACTTTGTAATTAGGCAAGAGAACACAAACTAACAAACACACAGACCCTTGGGTCTATACATTTCTCAAGATTCATCACTTAAAATTTGTGCATTTCACTTAGTAAATATTACCTTAAAAAAGAACAGAAAACAGGGCCAGGCACAGTGGCTCACACCTGTAATCCCAGCACTTTAGGAGGCCAAGGCAGGTGGATCACCTGAGATTGGGAGTTTTGAGACCAGCCTGGACAACATGGTGAAACCCCATCTCTACTAAGAATACAAAAATTAGTCGGGCGTGGTGGTACATGCCTGTAATCCCAGCTACTTGAGAGGCTGAGGCAGGAGAATCACTTGAACCTGGGGGGCAGAAGTTGCAGTGAGCTGAGATCTTGCCACTGAGCTACAGCCTGGGCAAAAGAGCAAGACTCCATCTCGGAAAAAAACAAACAAACAAAAAAACCCAGAAAACAAATATTCAACTCCAATTAATAAGATGCACAGATGAAGTATTTATTGTTAAAGTATACTGACTTTCTGAAACTTATTTTCAAATGCATAAATCAATAAGACAGATTAAAGGATTAATTAATGAATAAATATGTGATAAAGCAAATTATTTAAACCCAATACTTACATTGTGACTGTGACAAAATCCAATTCCATTAATAATCTGAAACAAATACTTTTGAACTACTTGGTAGTCTAGTCCATTTGGAAAGAGCTCCAAGTCGTCAAGAATTGTGTGGTCAACAAATTCAAAGACTAGGTACCATCGTTTTTTTTTCTTACACACTTCCAAGAGATTCACCAAGTTTTCATGCCTCAGTTGCTGTTATTAAAAAATGCAAAGTAGCTGTTATTTTAAAATGCAAAATAGTTTATATAAATTAAGATCAAATTATTAGCAATTAATTATTTAAAATAGATCTCAGCATAATAAAAACATAAATAAAATGCATATACAGTATAAATTGTAAAAGCATATTCTGGTTTTTAAACTACAATTGAGAGACTATATTGCTCCTTTCTCCTCTCAGAGAACAAAATCAAGCTAATAAGAAAAAGAAGTGTAACTCCATCTTTGATTAAACTAAGAGGAATCTATGACCTCCTACTCATAACAAATGAGATGGGACTACTAAATGTAATAAAGGTCAAACAGAAGTATAGGAAGACACCAAAAGATCATCTGTGGCTACAAAACTGGCAGCGTAAGAGTTCTCTGAAGCCAGTGACATACCCTGAAAAGACAAAAAAGTCCTCCTTTAATATAATGGAAAACTATATATATATGTATATATGTATAATGGAAATAAGGCTCATAGACAGCAGTGAAAACATCCCTAGAACTGAATGGCACCAAGAAACAGCAGTGGGGAAGGGCTGGATAAGGAATCACACAGAAACACATTTGCTGGAAACAGTCTCTCAGTGAGGCAGAGTAGAAGGCAAAACAATTCGTTACGAACAAACCTGCAACTGCAAGTTTTAGAGAAATTAAACCTAATATAATTAAATCCCACACTCAGGCATATGTGATAAGGAACACCATTGTGAATTATGGTAAATTCCTGCTAGCCTGGAACAAAGTCATGGCCTCTCCCCAGAACCTCCTACAAATAGTCCTCCAAAGACTCAGACTTTATTATAAGAAACAATCTAAAAGGAACCAATCAAGGATCTATTCAAAGATGTAAGAAATGAGGAAGAAGGGAGAAAGAAACACAAATGGTAGATTAACACTCACCAGAAAAAAATGTTGCCACCTTTAAAGGGAAAGAAATCAATGGAATACAGAATACAGCTCTCAAAATCCTCAAGAAAATCCAAGTATAATCCAGGAACGTTATACTCAACCAAATTGTCATTCAGATAAAAGACAACATGAGCATTGAATCTATTTAAGGCAGGACTAAATCTTATACAAATGTGGGCATCATGGTTACAAAATAGAAAGTGAACATTTTAAATGCAACAATGCACAAATGATATAGATGTAAACAAGATAAAAGTGCATATATACACCAGGTGCAGTGGCTCGCACCTGTAATCCCAGTGACTTGGGAGGACAAAGCAAGAGAATCGCTTGAGGCCAGGAATTTGAGACCAGCCTGTGCATAGCGAGACCCCATCTCTACAAAAAATTTTAAAACTTAGGCTGGTATGGTTGGGCACACCTCTAGTCCCAGCTACTCGGGAGGCTAATGTGGGAGAATCACTTGAACCCAGGAGTTGGAGGCTGCAATGAGTGTGGTGAGCTATGATCATGCCACTGCACTTCAGCCTGAGCAACACAGCAAGACCTTATCTCGAAAGAAAATGAAAAAACAAAACACTAAAGTAAATAAGATATTTTCTGAAATCAGATGGTAGGTGAGTGGGAGAGAAAAGGAACTAGAAATATAATAATTACTTTACAAAGAAGTAACTATGTTATTTAACACTATAGTTATTAAGGTAAGCAATACAGCTAGGCATGGTAGCTCATGCCTGTAATCAATAGCTTGAGGCCAGGAATTGGAGGCTGCAATAAGCTATGATCATGCCACTGCATTCCAGCCTGGGTGACAGAGTGAGACTCTGTCTCTTAAAAAATTAAAAAATAAAAAAAGGTTACCAAGGAAACACATCCAATATAAATATAAACATAATGTAAGGAATTCAGGGGCCAGGCACAGTGGCTCATGGCTGTAATCCCAGCACTTTGGGAGGCTGAGGCAGGTGGATCACCTGAGGTCAGGAGTTCAAGACCAGCCTGGCCAACATGGCAAAACCCCATCTCTACCAAAAATACAAAAAACTTAGGCGTGGTGGCATGCCTGGCTACCACCATGAAGTAATGAAGTGATATCAATGAAGTAATCACAGCTTCTAAGGAGGTTGAGGCAGGTGAATCACTTGAACCCAGGAAGCGGAGGTTGCAGTGAGCCGAGATCGCACCACTGCACTCCAGCCTGGGTGACAAAGTAAGACTCCATCTCAAAAAAAAAAAAAAAAAAAAGGAATTCAGAGATCATATAGAAAAATATTTTTAAAAGAGTTATACATATACATCATGGAATATTATGCAGCCATAAAAAAGAATGAGGTCATGTCCTTTGCAGGGACATGGATGGAGTTGGAAGCCATTATCCTCAGCAAACTAACAGGAACAGAAAACTAAATACCACATGTTGTCACTTATAAGTGGGAGCCAAATGATGAGGGCACATAGAGGGGAACAACACACACTGGGGCCTACCGGAGGGCAAAGGGTGGGAGAAGGGAAAGGACCAGGAAAAATCTGGATAGTCAATGACTGACAAATAATTCTTTAAACCCAAGACTTACACTGTGACTGTGACAAAATCTAATTCCATTATTAATAATCTGAAACAAATACTTTTGAACTACTTGGTAGTCTAGTCCATTTGGAAAGAGCTCCAAGTCATCAAGAATTGTGTGCTCAACAAATTAAAAAACTAGGTACCATCATCACCTAATCATTAGCCTAATGGATACCAGGCTGAATATCTAGGTGATGAAATAATCTGTACAACAAACTCCCATGACACATGTTTACCTATGTAACAAATCCATACATCCTGCACATGTACCCCTGAACTTAAAAGTTAAAAAAAAAACTTCTACCCTGCCTTCCCTTAAAACAGACATTTTACAATGTAAAAGAAGTGTTGCTAAGAAAAAAATAAAAGTTATAAAAGAATACGATATTATACATAATAATAACTAATACACAATGCTTACTATGTTGCAGGTACTATTCTAAGCACAAAAGCCTTATAAAATAGGTACAATTATTATCCTGCTTTATAGCTGAAGCAACTAACTCACGCAGAGGTTAAGGAACTTGTCCAAGGTCACACAGCAATAACTTATGAGGCATGATTAAAACATCTTCTCAGAAAAACCAAAAAACTAAACAAAGAAACTGACAAAAAATGCCCCAAACCCACAAATTTCATATCCTAATGGAACTATAAATTCTGGCAAATTCTATTTTATCAAATTAAGACATCTAAATGATACTAGAATGTCAGTTGTTCCATTGGGCTGTTTTGGCACATTTCTAATAGAAGAAAACATTACACTAAAACGTTTTACTCTATAAAAAATTCACACTATAGCACCAGATAATTTCTCTCTCTCTACTCTATGTCAAGTCCTTCTTGCAAAGATTTCCACACTATCTCCAACCCTGCAATCATAATTAAAGCACAGACTATCCGCTGGGCGTGGTGGCTCATGCCTGTAACCCCAGCACTTTGGGATGCCGAGGCGGACGGATCACGAGATCAGGAGTTCGAGATCAGCCTGGCCAAAATGGTGAATCCCTGTCTCTACTAAAAATACAAAAATTAGCCAGGCATGGTGGCGGGTGCCTATAGTCCCAGCTACTCAGGAGGCTGAGGCATGAGAATCGCTTGAACCCGGGAGGTAGAGGTAGCAGTGAGCCAAGATCGTGCCACTGCACTCCAGCCTGGGCAACAGAGCGAGACTCTGTCTCAAAAAAAAAAAAAAAAGCACAGACTATCAGCTCCACAGGTTCTCTGTCTTTGTGCTTGTCTTTTTAATGGCAGATGGTTACCTTCTTTCGTAATGGCAGACTGAATAACTCAGACCAGCCCTCCAGTTGAAAATTCTATTTTTTTTTTTTTTTTGAGATGGAGTTTTGCTCTTATTGCCCAGGCTGGAGTGCAATGATGCTATCTCGGCTCACCGCAACCTCTTCCGCCTGCCAGGTTCAAGTGATTCCCCCGCCTCAGCCTCCCGAGTAGCTGGGATTACAGACATGCGCCACCATGCCGGCTAATTTTGTATTTTCGGTAGAGACAGGGTTTCTCCCTGTTGGTCAGGCTGGTCTCGAACTCCCGACCTTAGGTGATCCGCCCGCCTTGGCCTCCCAAAGTGCTGGGATTACAGACGTGAGCCACTGCAACCAGCCATTGAAAACTCTTTAAAAGTTGGATTGATTTTCAAAAAATCTTCTTCAACATATAAAAGGCTAAAACGACAGTGAGGATTACTGGGCTAAAATTGAGAACAGGAGAATCCAGAGAGTTAACCTCAGGACTCAAAGCTAATTTTGACATGAAGTAACAAATGTAGAAATGAGCTTTGATTTTTGTGGCTCCACAGGGCTAAAAGGGAAAAGTCAAAGTCCAAAAGCCTTCTAAAGGTGGGATACCTGAGAAACCACCTCCAATTAAAGCTAGGACCCAAAAAACTACATCCTCCAGAGTGAAAATGAGCAGATATAAACGAGGCATCGCTAGACTTAACATCACATTCAAGGAACTAAAAGCCTTGAATCTGGATTCACATACTGAACTGGCAGCATCTCCATGTACCTGTCAGAAGCAAATGAATATTGCCTCTGGATAAAGAAAATCTTACCTTAGCCTCAAAATATTTCTACAAATAAAATTTCAAAAACAATATTCAATTCTAAAGGATAATGAGAAACACAAGATAAAAAGAGACTGTAAGCAAGAACTTTGAACTTACTAAGGAGGTCCTGGGCTGGCAGTGTGCTTGTATCAGACAGAAATCAGAACTGGGAAAATTTTAATGTAAATACTTGTTCATTACAAAGGGTAGTCAATAACTAAAGGGGGTAAAAGAAGACTGTAAGGGATATGTTTAAAGTAGCAAATACAGGAAGCCCCATTTTTAGGGCTGAAGGAAAGTGCATAGTGCACAAGATGGAACTAAAAATCTGAAAGAGCCCCCAATAACCACCAGACATTTAGTCCTCTTTGGAAATGGCCCAGCAGCCACAAAAATGTAAAGACTACCAATAGTGAAAAAATTCACCAGAGCACACAGGCCAGAGATGGTTTGTAGAGTGGCCAGCAGTTGGTAGAGTAACTCACCAGAATGTGCCAAGTAGGCCAGAACTGGTCCTTGAAAGATGCTGAAGTGAGCTAACAGACCTCCCACATGGTGATGGGCTCACAGCTGTATTTAAAAAAAAAAAAAAAGCACACTAGAAGCTGGAAGAAAAGCCTCTTCCTCTTGCTAAGGACTGACAGTGTCTTTCCATGCCCCCTATCTGTTGACAAAATCTAAAATCAAATCAGCTGGCAAAAAAAGAGAAATGTTTACAGAGTCCAGCTCTAATATCACAAAGCAGGTAAAAAAAGGAGTGATTTGGAGTTGAGAGACAATAAATTGTTTACTGGCACAGTGCTCACAAACATGGAAGAATGAAATAAAAATTGTCTCTGGAGAAAAATAATTTTACCTTAGCCTCAAATTATTTTTAAAAAATCTTTCAGGACAGGTGGCTCCCACCTATGATTCTAGCATTTGGGGAGGTTGAGGTGGAAAAATTGCTTGAGCTCAGTAGTTTTAGTCTGGGTAACATACTGAGACCCTGTCTCCACAAAAAATAAAAAAAATTAGCTGGGCATGGTGGCACATGCCTGTAGTCCAAGCTCCAAAGCTACTTGGGAGGCCGAGGCAGGAGGACTGCTTGAGTCTGGAAGATTGAGGCTGAAGTGAGCCATAATTGCACCACTGCACTCCAATCTGGGTGACAGAGCAAGATCCTATCTAAAAAATAATAACAGGCCGGGCGTGGTGGCCCAAGCCTGTAATCCCAGCACTTTGGGAGGCCGAGACGGGCAGATCCCGAGGTCAGGAGATCAAGACCATCCTGGCTAACATGGTGAAACCCCATCTCTACTAAAAAATACAAAAAAATAGCCGGGTGTGGTGGCGGGCGCCTGTAGTCCCAGCTACTCAGGAGGCTGAGGCAGGAGAATGGCGTAAACCCAGGCGGTAGAGCTTGCAGTGAGCTGAGATCCAGCCACTGCACTCCAGCCTGGGCGACAGAGCAAGACTCTGTCTCAAAAATAATAATAATAATAATAATAACTAAGATAATAATAGTATTTCAAAGATAAGATTCAGCACAAAATTGAAGATATGCAGGCATACAATGAAATAAGACACCATAAGTAAGAAATACCAGAAAATATCAGCAATTGAAACAGATACAGAATGACTTCAGATATTGTAGTTATCAGATATGGACTCTTTAAAAAAGAAAGCCAACCTCAAAAAACGGAGGGAACTTAAAACCATAAAAAGTAACATAACAGATATGGACCCAAATAAAAATTCTAGGATGGAAAAGTATAATTACTTTTGTTGACAGTAACAGTAGACTAGGTAATTTGTAACAATTCTCCAACTGAATACAAGTAGAAAAGCTGGACAAAATGTATAACACAACTACTTGGAAGAATGAAAAAGATAATATAGTAAAAAATACCTGGGCTAGGAAGACAGAAACCCAGAAAGGTTAGCCAGGCAATTAAGGCCAAATTTTGTTTAACCCAAGAAACATATGCCACTTTAGAGGGAAGACTAAGAGGATCAGTAGCACTTTTCACCATGTTGCAGGCCTAAGGTAGCAGTGACTGACGTTCAGGGCCCATGAAAGTGAAAAGAAGGAGTTCAGTGCTGGTGAAATCTTTTCATTTGGGTTAGCCCTAAAACTCCTCAAGCTATCAGTAGTAGCTGATATGAAGCTTAGTATATGAAGCTGAATTCTTAAATGGAGAAGAGAGAAAGAATGGGACAGTGGCAGTATGTGAAGCAACAATTATAGCTGAGCATTTATTTATTTATTTATTTATTTATTTGAGATGGAGTCTTACTCTGTTGCCCAGGCAGAGTGCAGTGGCACGATCTTGGTTCACTTCAACCTCTGCCTCCCAGGTTCAAGAGATTCTCCTGCCTCAGCCTCCTGAGTAGCTGGGACTACAGGCGCACGCCACCACGCCCAGCTAATTTTTGTATTTTTAGTAGGGAAAGGGTTTCACCACGTTGGCCAGGCTGGTCTCGAACTCCTGACAAGTGATCCACCCACCTTGACCTCCCAAAGTGCTGAGATTACAGGCATGAGCCACCACGCCCAGCCTGAGCATTTTTAAAAATAACAAATTACATTATTTGATAGAAGCAAGAGCCATAAAATTAACAGACAAAAAAAAAAAAAAAAAAAAACCATACCTAGGCATATTATTGTAAACTCCTGAAAAACAAAAATAAAACCTTAAAAGTATCTAGAAGAAAATGGTTATTGAGGAACACAATAAGACTGATGTCTGATTTTTCAATACAAGCAATGGGAGCCAGCAGAATAGTAGAATTCTATCTTGAACATACTGAATGTAATTAACTGACAATGCTGAATGCTACATCCTGAGAAAATAGTCTTTTTTTCTTTTTTTTCTTAAGCGATGAGATCTCACTACCGTGCCCAGGCTGGAGTGCAGTGGCTATTCACAGACATGATCATAGCACACCACAGTCTCAAACTCCTGGGCTCCAGTGATCCTTCCACCTCAGCCCTCTGAATAGCAAAGACTATAGGCCCATGCTACCACAACTAGCTTGAAACAGTCTTTTAAACACAAAGTAGAATATATACTAACAAAAATGAATAGAACTTCTTATCATCAGATTTGCTTTAAAGAAAATAAAGGAAGTGCTTTAAGCATAAGGAAAATGAACCCAGATGGAAACTCAGAAATGCAGGAAAGATTAAAGAGTAATAGAAAGGGTAATATTAGGTATATCTTAATAACTGCTGACTGTGAACAATTTTAAAAGGGATTTAACTATATATAGAATTTAACAATATTACATAGTAGCAATAACACATATATCTGATGGGTGGAGGGGAGAAAGGAGGGGGTAACTGAAGTTAAAATTGCTAAGATTTTTGCACTGTAAAAGTACCTGTTTGAGTATCAGTAAGTCAGGTTCGTATATTACAATATCTAGAATAATTTCTAAAATACTAGCAAAATAATGTTTAACAAAATAATGTTTAAAAAGAAAAAAACCTAGAAATATGGAAGGTAACTAGGAAGATAAGTATAAATCCAAATATGTAAGTTTTATATTAAATATAAATAGACTAAACAAGTAAAATACAAAGACTATCAAACTGAATAAAACAAAAGAAACAACTGTATCTGCTTATAAGAGATATGCTTTACATCTAAAGACACAGAAGGTTAACAGGAGAAAGGATTAAAAAGTATATATCATATAAATAATGATAAAAAGTGCAAACATACTAATGACAAAGTATATGTTAAGACAAGAAGACTGGCCAGGCCTGGTGGCTCATGCCTGTAATCCCAACATTTTGGGAGGCCGAAGTGGGTGGATCACAAGGTCAGGAGTTTGAGAGCAGCCTGGCCAACATGGTGAAACCCTGCCTCTACTAAAATACAAAAATTAGCCAGGTGTGGCAGTGGGCACCTGTAATCCCAGCTATTCAGGAGGCTGAGGCAGGAGAATTGCTTGAACCCAGTGGGTAAAGGTTGCAGTGAGATGAGATCATACTACTACACTCGAGCCTGGGTGACAGAGCAAGACTCCATCTCAAAAAAAAAAAAAAGACAAGAAGACCAAGAAACAAAAGGGTTATACAATGTTCATGAACTGGATGCAATATTGTAAACACATCAATTCTCCACAAATTGATCTACATAAATTCAATTAAATTCCTAGAGTTTTTATGAACATTGGTAAATTGATTCTAAAATTTATAATTTGTATATGGAAATGCAAACAGACAAAAATAGGGAAGATAGTCTCATAGAAGAAGGACAAAACAGAAGGGATTTATTCTACCAGATATAAAAACTTACAAACTAGGCCAGGTGCAGTGGCTCATACCTGTAATCCCAGCACTTTGGAAGGCTAAGGAAGGTGGATTGCTTGAGCCAAGCAGCTCAAGACTAGCGTGGGCAACATGGCAAAACCCTATCTTTACCCAAAAAAATACAAAAATTAGCCAACTATGGTGGCACACGCCTGTAGGCCCAGCTACTCAGAGGGCTGAAGTGGGAGAATCACTTGAGCCTGTGAGGCAGAGATAGCAGTGGGTCAAGATCATGCCACTGCACTGCAGCCTAGGTGATAGAGCAAGACCCTGTCTCAAAAAAAAAAAAAAACCTACTAACTAGAATAAACATGATTGTGGGCTACTGGTGCAAGCTTAAACAAATAGACCAATGGGACAGAATAAAATCTTACCTATATAGGAGAACATGTGGCAAAAGGAATATTCAGAACAGTGGAGAAAAAGATGGTATTTTCAATAAATGTTTCTGGGACAACTGATAGCCATAAGGGAAAAGTCATAAGATTTGACTGTGTCAAACACCATTATTAAGATCAAGAACAAGTATTAGATAATTAGGAATGATAAATATAATCAATCCAAAGTGACAAAAGTAAAAGACATAGAGAATTGGTAATACAAATAGCACATATTAAGGTGGTAGATATATATATTCAAAATACATCAGATATTATATTACAAGTAAATGGAATAAATGCTCCAACTAAAAGGCAAATATTGTCAAACAGGAAAAAAGCAAAATGTAACTATACAGTTTTCACAAGAGATACATCTAAACAAAAATTCAGAAAAATTAGGGGGCCAGGCGTGGTGACTCACGCCTGTAATCTCAGCACTTTGGAAGGCTGAGGCGGGCGGATCACCTGAGGTCAGGAGTTTGAGACCAGCCTGGCCAACATGGTGAAACCCCATCTCAACTAAAAATACAAAAATTAGCCAGGCATGGTGGGGGGTGCCTATAATACCAGCTACTTAGCAGGTTGAGGCAGGAGAATCGCTTGAACCCAGGAGGCAGAGGTTGCAGTAAGCCAAGATCGCGCCACTGCACTCCAGCCTAGGCAACAAGTGTGAAACTCCATCTCAAAAGAAACAAACAAAAAAAAGCATTCAGAAAAATTAGAAGTAAAAATATGGAAAAGATTTACTATGGAAACACTAACAAAAATTAAACTAATGTATGTACTCATTAATTTCAAATAAATTAGATCTTAAAACAAAATACTGGCCAGGAGTGGTGGCTCACACCTATAATCCCAACATTGAAAGGCCGAGGTAGGAGGATTACTTTAGCTCAGGAGTTTGAGACCAGCCTGAGCAATATAGTGAGACCTTACCTCTACTAAAAATAAAAAAATTAGCCAGGCATAGCAGCACACACCTGCAATCCCAGCTACTTGGGAGACAGGTGTAGGATTGCTTGAGCACAGGAGTTCAAGGCTGCAGTGAGCCATGATGATGCTATTGCACTCCAGCCTGGAGGACAGAGTAAGACCCTGTCTCAAAAAAACAAAACGAAACAGCCGGCTATGGTGGCTCATGCCTGTAATCCCAGCACTTTCGGAGGCTGAGGCGGGTAGATCATGAAGTCAGGAGTTCAAGCCCATCCCAGTCAACATGGTGAAACCCTGTCTCTACTAAAATACAAAAAAAAAAGAAACTAGGCATAGTGATGCACACCTGTAGTCCCAGCTACTCAGGAGGCTGAGGCAGGGGAACCACTTGAACCTGGGAGGCGGAAGTTGTAATGAACTGAGATAGCGCCATTGCACTCCAGCCTGGTAACAGAGTAAGACTCCGTCTCAAAAAAAATAAAAACATCGAAACAAAATATTACTATAATAAAAAGGGTTATTGCATAATGACAAAAGATTTAACTCAACAGCAAGATAAAATAATTCTAAATATAACACACTATAATACCATTTCTGTTTTAAAAAATAAACATTAACTGAACTACAATGAAAAGCAGAAAAATCAATAATCACAAAGGAAGATTTTAACATATTCTCAGTGTTGGATAAAACAAGCATATAAGAAAAATAAATAAGAATTTGGAAGATTTGAACAACACAATTTAACATGAACTAATGAACATATATGAAATACTTTTCAAGAACAAGAGGGTTTTTTTAGTTGACTATATTCTGAACCAAAAAGCAAATATCAAGAATCAAAGAAATAAATTCTTATATGGTGTATACTCAGATCATAGGGCAGTTCTGTCACAAATAAATAACCAGGAAATAACCTAGAAAATGTCCATGTTTGGAAATTCAGAAATATACTTTTAAATAACTCAGGGATTAAGAAAAATATAACGGAAATGAGAAACTATTGTTAGCAATCAAAATTTCCAGGATACATACCAAGCTGTTCCCACAGGAAAATGTATATCCCTAAATGCGTATTTGAGGGGAAAAAAGGCTGGAAATTAGAGAAGCATCTATCTCAACAAATTAGGAAAAGGAGCTACAAAATAAACCCATACAAATAAGTAGAAGAAATGAAATAATAAAGAACAAAAATTAATGATATTCCTACTAACAAGTCATCAAATCTGGGGGTGGTCTTTGGGACTGCTAACACAGACCATAGATAGATGATTGATAAAGACACAGAAAGACACAGAGAGAAGGAATAAGCACTTTTAAAATCAGGTTTACATTCACCAGATAAATGAATTTGCATATCTAATCATTGTATTTCTTCTTATTGCCAAAAAAGGAACTTCTACTCATATTTTTTCGATTCAATATATGCATTTACTCACCTTTAGTAACTTGATTTCTCGCATTGCAATCTTTTTAACCATTTTGTCATCGTCACTTTCTAAGAATTTCTTTATGGCCACAATTCTTCCAGTATCTTTATTCCTACACTTCATCACCATTCCATAACTCCCTTCTCCAACCAATCCCAGGTTTTCATATTTTTCCATTTTAACTTAAAGTCAGTAGACACTTTTTGCTGTGAAAACCAAAACACAGAATTAACAACATTGAGTATGTTAATTTCCTCCACCTTCCCAGCAAATTAATTCTTCCCTGCTTGTCTTCCATATTACATGGCTGTCCTGTATTAATTCACAATTTCCTAGTGTTTCTATATGTAAACTACGTTTTCAAAATGGTCACACACATTAATCTATGTTTTCAAAATGGTCACACACATTTCATAATAGACAAGGCAAATGGAATTGAAGCCATTAACTTTAAATTACTAAATGTCATGTTAATGAAATTCCATATATTTTTAATTATAATAAAGCAATACTTGAGCTATCATACATAACAATTACAACTCACTTTAAAAAGCACAATTCCAGCCTGGGCAACATAGCAAGATTCTCTCTCTACAAAAAACATTTTTAAATTAGCTGGGTGTGGTGGTATATGCCTGTGGTCCCAGTTACTTGGGAGGCTGAGGCAGAAGAATTGCTTGAGCCCAGGAGGTTGAGACTGCAGTGAACTGTGATGGCATTGCACACCAGCCTGAGCAATGGAGAGAGAATCTGTCTCAAAAACAAAACAAAACAAAACAAATAAACAAAATGCACAGGCCAGGTGCAGTGGCTCACGCCTGTAATCCCAGCACTTTAGAAGGCCGAGGCGGGCAGATCACCTGAGGTCAGGAGTTCGAGACCAGCCTGGCCAACATGGTGAACCCCTGTCTCTACTAAAATACAAAAATTAGCCAGGCATGGTACTGCACGCCTATAATCCCAGCTACTTGGGAGGCTGAGGCAGGAGAATCCCTTGAACCCAGGAGGCAGAGGTTGCAGTGAGGCAAGATCACACTACTGCACTCCAGCCTGGGCGACAGAGTGAGACTCTGTCTCAAAAAAAAAAAACAGCACAATTCCTTTTCACTCAAAGATGCATAACTGAATTGGTGGGGGTTTTGTTTGTTTATTTGTTTGTTTTTGAGACGGAGTCCTGCTCTGTTGCCCAGGCTGGAGTGCAGTGGTGCAATTTAGGCTCACTGCAACCTCCACCTCCTGGGTTCAAGTAATTCTCCTGCCTCAGCCTCTGAGTAGCAGGGATTACAGGCGTGAGCCACTACACCCGGTTAAGTTTTGTATTTTCATAGAGACCGGGTTTTGCCATGTTGCCCAGGCTGGTCTCGAACTCCTGACCTCAAGCGATCCACCCACCTTGGCCTCCCAAAGTGCTGGGATTACAGGCGTGAGCCACAGAGCCCAGCCTGAATTTTGTTTTAATGAAGATCAACTTTTTTGTTACACTGGATTTAGATCCATGTTGGAAATACTTACGCACCTTCCACTTAATTGGAAAAAAAATACTTGATCACATAACAAATTAACGCAGAGCATCTTTCATAAAATATTTTTCTTTTCTTTTTTTTTTTTTTTTTGAAATAGAGTCTCGTGCACTGGCGTGATCTCGGTTTACTGCAACCTCTGCCTCCCGGGTTCAACCGATTCCCTGCTTCTGCCTCCCCAGTAGCTGGGATTACAGGCCCCGCTACCACACTCAGCTAATTTTTGTACTTTTAGTAGAGACGGGATTTCGCCATGTTGCTGTTACTACATTGAACTTAGAAAATAAGAGTAATGACATCGGTATATAAGCAGATTTTTAAAATTAAATTAAATTAAATAGTAGTAGTACCAAATACCGTGAAAGTATTTCAAAAATCCTGTTAATGATTACTCACTAATCATTAACTTCATAATTTGATAGTTGAATAATCAATTACTTCATAATTTGAATTTGTGTTCGAAATTTTTTTTTTTTTTTTTTTTTAAACGTAGTCTTGCTCTGTCGCCCAGGCTGGAGTGCAGCGGCGGGATCTCCGCTCACTGCAACCTCCGACCCCCAGGTTCACGTCATTCTCCTGCCTCAGCCTCCCCAGGCTGGGACCACAGGCGCCCGCCACCACGCCCGGCTAATTTTTTGTATTTTTTTAGTAGAGACGGGGTTTCACCGTGTTAGCCAGGATGGTCTCGATCTCCTGACCTCGTGATCCGCCCACCTCGGCCTCCCAAAGTGCTGGGATTACAGGTGTGAGCCACCGCGCCCGGCCTTGAAATGTTTTACTCATATTATATGACATTTTCTGAATAAAGGCCAATTCTAAGAGAATCTTTCTTGTTTTACTAATGATTGATGAAGGTCCAGCAATCATTAGACAAAATGTTGGTAGAGAAAAAAATTATTTCAATCCAAATACAGATAGATTTTAACTTATAAGGTTTCATTGCCATGGTATATATAAGCTATTAAACTATAACTCCAATAAGAATAAAAAATGCTGCTCTGAATCCCAATGTGGTTCCAAAAGTTTCAGGAGAAAAAAACAGTCTTTTAATAATTATATATCTAATGACATTCACAGTTGAATTTTTTTCACCTGACAATATAAAAATGTTCATTTATTAAATTTTGGAAAGAGAAAAAATTCTTGCCTAATGTATTAATTGTATACTTACGGCAATCTAAAATTAATTTACTCAGATTGTGAACTGTTTTTCCTGTTTCTCTATTGGAACAGGGATGTAAAGACAAAACAAATATTCTCTTTGTTCTAGCAAACTATGCTAATCCAATGTATACAATACGTTTTCCACACCTGACATATAATAGTTTGAGATTTTATAATATACATATTTTTAATGTAGATATAAGTGGAGAACCAGAAGATTGATCTTGAGGGGTAGGAAATGAAAACGATACCAAAGAACATCAACTTAAATTATTTTAATACCGGTTTTCAGAGTAGATTCTACTACAAACCTTTTACCGAGCAGTGTCCCAGACACTAAGTTTCCAGGCATTTGACAATTTACCTTCCATCTCACTTCCATTAACTTTTTTTTTTTTTTTTTTTTGAGACGGAGTCTCGCTCTGTCGCCCAGGCTGGAGTGCAGTGGCACAGTCTTGGCTCACTGCAACCTCTGCCCCTCCAGGTTTAAGCATTTCTCTGTCTCAGCCTCCGGAGTAGCTGGGATTACAGGCGCGTGCCACCATGCCCGGCTAATTTTTTTTGTATTTTTAGTAGAGACGGGGTTTCACCATCTTGGCCAGGCTGGTCTTGAACTCCTGACCTCGTGATCCACCCGCCTCGGCCTCCCAAAGTGCTGGGATTACAGGCGTGAGCCACCGCGCCCGGCCTTCCATTAACTATTTTTTAATAAAATATTTGTATTTGAAAAAAATTCTCCATATAATTCTATCCCTTCTTAATTTTTGTTCTCTTCCATTAAGAGAATATGTTTTATTAAGGACTAGGCTTTAGGTTTATCATATCAGTGACAAAAATAGCTTGAATCTATAACCTAGATCATTTTAAAACATTTTGTAAATGGTGTCCTAAATATTTGAAGCATAAAGTGAAAAAAAAACGACTTTAAGCATGCCTGAGGTGTTCTGAAGCATATCACAAGCTAACATTAATGCAAGTTGACTGCTTCAAGTTTATTCTGCCAACCAATTGCACATCTGGACACATCACATTGAACACACCTGCTTTTTCAAGTGGCACTGTCCACAAATACTTTAAAAGTATCACAGCCTACAAAGCCTCTTGTTTCCTGAAACGGTTACTCATAAACTATAACTTCTCATGCCTTCTACTCTTGAATGGAAAGGCAATACAAACGAAGAAGAAACCTGGCCAATGGGCAAAGAAACCTGGATGGTTCTAATACCAACAATTTAGATAAAATATTTGGAGAATGCTAATTTTTTATTTCGTTTAAGACAGATTGAAAGGCGGGAGCGAAGTCTTACGCCTGTAATCCCAGCACTTTGGGAGGCCGAGGTGAGCGGATCACCTGAGGTCGGGAGTTCGAGACCAGCCTCACCAACATGGAGAAACCCTGTCTCTACTAAAAATACAAAATTAGCCAGGCGTGGTGGTGATGCCTGTAATCCCAGCTACTTGGGAGGCTGAGGCAGGAGAATCGCTTGAATCCGGAAGGCAGAGGTTGTGGTGAGCCGAGACTAAGCCATTGCACTCCAGCCTGGGCAACAAGAGCGAAACTCCGTTTCAAAAAAAAAAAAGAAAAAAAAAAGAAAAAGAAAAGACAGATTGAAATCTTTTATAGGTCAAAGAACGAGATAATAGAAGCTTTAAAAAGTACTTATACTTACCGTTTCTTCAATCCGTTCGCATAGAAAGACCCAAAGGTTTTCAACTTGGAAACAAATTTGAGGTGAAATGCATATCGCTCGCAGGTCCAAAAGATGCTGCCTAGCAAACTAGCAATTCCAGCGCTGTTGTGATTTCTTCTGCGGACGCAGTCACGAGTCCAGGGCGAAGCAGGCAGGGAGGCAGGTGGGCCTCCGTCCGCAGCAAGCTCACACTTAGGAGGACCTCGGGCCGCATGCTGTCGTCGTCAAGGCAACGACCTCACTCTGTCCCCAACCATAGGCACAAAGTCTTGGGAGAGAGATACAGCACAGGTCAGAATGCGTTCACGGCAGGCATCAACGCCTGTGAAGGCCAAGGGCTAGAAGCAATTAGCTGGGTGAGAGGCAGCACCTCCCAGCTCGTAAGGCGCCCAGTACCTGGAGTCTGGGAACCTGCACCGCTCCAACTACCCCTGGGCGAAGGCGTTGGCCGCGGAGCTGGAAGGGGGCGGTTCCTCACCGCCCCGAGTGCCTCAGGCCTCCCTTGTTCTGATTGGCCGAGCCGTGTCGTCACGAGCCATGATTGGTTCAGGGCCAACCACCCCGCCCCTTCACCTAGGGCTCGGCCCAGGTTCTGCTCCCTGACACGCAGAGGCCCTGCGTCCCCACACGTCTTGGTTCTCGTCAGGAGGCGCCTTTCTGCCTTCGCCAGGGGAAGGAGGCGATTGTGATGCCCACGCGAAGGGTAAAGGTGGCGGTTATGTAGGACTGCGAAGACTATGCAAAATGCGATACGGTTTCCCTCACAGCCACGCCGCTGGGCAGGGGAGGGCCCAGGCCCCCTGAGTCGGGAAGGCGCGGCCTGACCGCGATTCCAAGCTTCCTTTCCGTTCTGGGCGGTGGGGCCAGTGTGAGCCAGGTAGGAGATGACGGTGATAGTCTAGGAGGTGATGATTAGTAGGCGAGGCAAGTGGAAGAAGGTAGGTGATGACAGACCTGATGTTAGGAGGGACCTTGGGGAGGCCAGTCTGGCCATTGAAAGTGAGGGAAAACACTTTGAGATGGAGGAAGGGGAAGAGAGGGAATGAGTGGAATGGGAAAGTGCTGGGATGGCTGGGGATCTGGAGGACACGCACAACACCCGCGTATGGCAGCCAAATGGGGTGGAGTTAGGGCTTGCGATAAAACTTGCCTTAAATGCAAAAATGCAGCTCAATCCATGACTGAGCAAGACTGGTAGGTCAGAATCATGCACAGGCTTAAATCACACAGGAACAGAGCTTTCCCCATTTTCAGGGGATCTGAGGCAGCGAGGAGGCCATAAGGCCAGTAATATTTTACTTTCAATCATGATAACTAAACGTTTCGTGATCATTTTGGTCTCTAAACTACTTTGATTTAGGGAATAGAGTGTTCTGGATAGCAGACAAATGTCTACCATATACCCTAGTCAATATTAAGGTATTAATAATTAATGTTAAGGTATTGATTCTTTCTTGTACATTAAGAAATAGACATTCTTTTTATAGTCTTTTGTGAGTTTGGTTAGTTTGCATTAATCTCCCAGTGGTTAATTACCTTGGTCAAACTGCTTCAAATCTAGTTCCTGAACCTTAATAATTGAGAACCAGACCTGAGGTCTAGTTATGTCTTTGAATAGAATTATTTGGTCAATTCAAGATGTGAGTCTTAATGTAGCAATTAGCTCTATCCTTATCTGTGACCAAGTTGTGAGAAACCTTGTCCCATTTTGGTACCTCTATAGGCTATAAGAGACTCTGATGAACTTCTTTTGTATGGGGGTAGATTCAATTTTGTTGGGCCTGAGGCTCAAAAACAAGAGCGCAAAACGATTTTACTTTTGCAATTTTATAATCATATGCAACCATATAACCTTTTAAGGCCCCTTCATGCAAGAGGCCTAGAAGCTTAAACGGTCCATTCATACCTCACAGGGAACCAAAGGAAAAAGACTGAAAATACTGGATTTGGTGAACAAGTGATGCTTTAGAAAACTATTTCAGCCAGATGCCCTGGCTCATGCCTGTAATCCCAGCACTTTGGGAGGCCGAGGTGGGCGGATCACCTGAGGTCAGGAGTTCAAGACCAGCCGGGCCAACATGGTGAAACCCCGTCTCTACTAAAACTACAAAAATTAGCTGGGCATGGTTGTGGGCGCCTGTAATCTCAGCTACTTGGGAGGCTGAGGTAGAATTGCTTGATTCCCCGAGAGGCTGAGGTTGCAGTGAACCAAGTGCACCACTGCACACCAGCCTGGGTGACACAGTGAGACTCTGTCTCAAAAAAATAAAAATAAATAAAAAGAAAACAATTTCAATAAGAACTGAGTTTGAAAGCCAGTTGTAGAGGACAGAGGGTATTAAAGACTTACACATTCTGGCCATCTACAGGATTGTTATAGAGAAGGTATTATGTAGAAACAGGATTGTGTTACTATTTTTTCTTTCTTTCTTTCTTTTTCTGAGGCAGAGTCTTGCTCTGTTGCCCAGGCTGGAGTGCAGCAGCACAATCTCGGCTCACTGCAACCTCCGCTTCCCAGGTTTAAGCCATTCTTCTGTCTCAGCCTCCCAGGTAACTGGGATTACAGGCGCCCACCACTATGCTCAGCTAACTTTTTTCTATTTTTAGTAGAGATGGGGTTTCGCCATGTTGACCCGACTGGTCTTGAAATCCTGACCTCAGTTGATCCACCCGCCTCGGCCTCCCAAAGTGCTGGGATTACAGGCGTGACCCATCGCACCCAACCTATTTTTTCATTTTGAAGCGGGAAATATTTATAGGGAAAAAGACTAGAGAGAGACCTTAAAGAGGCAAGAAAAGGACTAATTAATGAAAAACCAAGGAGAGGTACTGAAGAGTAGGTAATACTGTATGAGAAGGGGTTAGGCTTGAAGAGGTTTAGAGAAAATGGAAAAAACTGAGAAAAGTGTAGCGCATACACTGCGGGCCCAGGTCATCTCAGTAAAATAACTTTATTTTTGGATAAAAAGGTAATGGTGAGATAGAGGATTAAGGATTTGAGAGCAGAAATACGCTAGAATAGTCACGAAGTCATTTTGATATAAAAGGAACACAAAATAGTAAAAATGTGCTCACTTGAGCCTGAACACCATGAATTTACAGTGAACCAACTGACACTGGTGCCCAGAATTGGGCAACCCCAAAGGAAAGAATGGAGAAAACAGATGGTATATAAGCCATCTCTTTTAGAGAACTGATAATGCAACAAGATTAAACAAAGGAGTTAAGGAATTTCAGAACAAGGATCACTGAGAAAAAAAAGTGAATCAAAGATGCTGGAGAAAATACCACTAAAATTGCTTGCCATGGGCTCCTGCTAGATAGGAAGATAAATTTTGACAGCAGTTAGCTAATAAACTGAAAACAAGCCAGGCACGGTGGCTCACACCTGTAATCCTAGCACTTTGGGAGGCCAAGGCGGGTGGACCACAAGGTCAGGAGTTTGAGACCATTCTGGCTAACATGGTGAAACCCCATCTCTACTAAAAATACAAAAAAATTAGCTAGGCGTGGTGGCAGACGCCTGTAGTCCCAGCTACTTGGGAGGCTGAGACAGGAGAATGGTGTGAACCCGGGAGGCGGAGCTTGCAGTGAGCCGAGATCGTGCCACTGCACTCCAGCCTGGGCGACAGGGCAAGACTCTGTCTCAAAAATAAATAAATAAACAAACAAACAAACAAACAAACTGAAAACAGAGGCACCAAGGGTCTGGAAGTCATCATAGGCATGAAGAATAAGTTTAAGAATAAGTTTAAAGGCACAATATAGGAGGAAAAAGTTATCAGAGAAAGCAGTTTGTGTATTCCAGTTGTTGGAATTGGCACAGGATGATCAGTTCTAAAGGGTGGAGTATTTGGCTGGTTCTTGGGTAGCTGAAGTTGAGTGGAAAATGTCATTGAGTTCAAAGAAACTTGAGGTTACAGTATGAAAAGTTCATTAACATGAACTACCCAACTAGGACTATAGTGGAAGAGGCTGAGAAAGACATGATTCACTGAAGAAAGTGAAAATGTTCCAAAAATCTAAAGAAAACAGTATGGGAGTGCATGAGGTGGATGTCAAGAGAGGACAGCTCGAGAGATGGCAATAGCAGTGAAATAAATGTGAAATAGATTAAGGACCATATGACCCAGCAATTCCACTTCCAGGTATTATAAGAGAAATAAAAACATGTTCACGTAAAAACTTACACACAAATGCTCACAACAGCATTATTAATAGCCAAAAAATATATATATATATAGAAAAAACCCAAATGTCCATCAGCTGAGGAATAAAATGTGGTGTATTCAACTTAATGGAATATTACTCAACCATAAAAGGAAGTGCTGATACATGATGGATGAATCTTGAAAACACTATGCCAAGGGAAAGAAGCCAGACACAAAAAGGCACATATTATACAAAGTGTCCAGCCTAGGCAAATCCATAGAAACAGAAAGTACATCAGTGGTTACCAGGGGCTGTGGTTAGATGGGAATGGAAAGTGACTACAGATAGGTATGAGGTTTCTTTTTGGGGTGATGAAAATGTTCTGGAATTAGGTAGTGGTGATGGTTGTATAACCTTGTGAATATACTAAAAACCACTGAATTGTACACTGAAAAAGGTGAATTTTATGTAATTTGTATCTCAACTTAAAAATAATAGACTAGAGGGGGATTAGAAATTATAGCCTGCCCAGAAATATTTTCCAATGAATTTATATATTTTAGTTTAGAGTAGACCCATTCTTCCTCACATTAGCAATCATCTCTTAAATTGCTGTCCACAACAATCATTTTCTACATATCTTGACATCCAAAAAACAATGTGCTTGGGCCATTTTCTTGCCCATCCCCCACTAGTCACCCCAAAAAGTCACTCACTTAAGCTCCATGAGATCCTGACTGATGAGGTTTTGGCATCACCTCAGTTGAGTCACCAAATGAAAGGGCCGTAAAATCTTTAGACTACAAAAGGTTCTTCATTATCAGTATATTATAGAACATGCAACAATGAATACATTTCCCCATTCTATTAAGAAAATGGACTGACTCATTTTGAAGTTTTAAGTTTTTTTGATGAGAGGACATTTGCTAAACCTAGTAGTTTAATGACTTGATTACTACATTAAAAGATTATGAAGACAACTAGATTTGAAAACCTAAAGTATAAGGTGCCACTTATTTTGCCAAGTTCAACATATACCACACCTTGCTGTATCAGCCACCAGCATCTATACCATAGTGGTTGTGAACATAGGAATCCATTCCTCAAATATTAAAAATAGTATATATTCTTTCCTACTTAGTTAACCATGGTAATAAATAAAATAGTATACCTTCTGGTTGTTTGCACTAGTAACATGCCTCTTATTACCCTCCCTTACTTTTCATTTCCTTCTAGCCT
The DNA here is from genome assembly GCF_003255815.1 of Theropithecus gelada. Classification (NCBI taxonomy): domain Eukaryota; kingdom Metazoa; phylum Chordata; class Mammalia; order Primates; family Cercopithecidae; genus Theropithecus; species Theropithecus gelada. Next base: position 66,398,215 of record NC_037672.1, on the reverse strand, counting down.
CACCCCATTCCTCTGTTCATCCTCCTCATAGCAAAACTCCAGAAAAAGTTGGTGTTCATTAGTTCAATTTCTGAAAATCCAGTCCTCTCTTGGGCTTCATCCTTATTACTTCGTTGAAATAGTTCTTACCAAAGTCACTATGGCCTACATACTGCCAAAGACATCTGTAGTGGAGCTTACTAGCTACTCACAATAAGCTGATTTCTCTTTTACCTGTACGCATGGCTTATTTTTTGCAACCACCATGAAGTTGGGAATGGCTATGTGATTGAATTCAAGCCAATGGAATATGAGATGTGTACATTCCCATTCCTGGCCCATAAAAATCTAGCACTCATGATCCTCCATGCTCTTTTTCCCTTTCAGTTAGCTATAGTAGAGATTATTCCGTAATCTTGGAGCCACCTATTGAAGTTGCTAGAGCCTTCATTCACCTGTTTTTCTAAATAGCTACATGGGAGGAGGGCCAGACCACTGGCCTTTTCACTGCCACTCTAATACTTTTTAGAGGAAGCAGGGAAAAAAACTATTTTATCTAAGCCATTAGACATTTTGGGATCTATTTATTATAGCAGTTAGCCTACTCTAATTCACTTGCTATTTTATTTGAACTTTCAGCAGCATTTGACACAACTGTCTATCCTTTTCTTCTGATAAACTCTTGAAACTTGGCTTCCCATGACACCAACACTTATCATATTTTGTCTCATTGTTTTATTTGTATGCTCCTCTCCTGTACTATAATCCTAAGTTTTGGAAGTATCTGAGGTCTCATTCGTCAGCCTCATCTCTTGTATACATACTCTTCTTAAGTGATCTCATCTAATCCAAAGGCTGTAAAGATCTATTTGCACCACTCACAGCACAGACTTCTCAGAACTCCAGAATCACACATTTAATTGCCTGACATTTCTTCTTGGATATCCAATTGGCATGTGAAACTTAACATGGCTAAAACAGAACTGTTGATTTCCCCTCCACAATCCACTTCTCCTCTTTCCCTATGTGAGTACCATAGCCTTCCATCCAAGGTGCCCCAAAATCCTATGAGTCAACCTCGAGTCTTCCCTCCCTCACATTCAAAATCCAATCCCTAAGCAACTTTATAGGTTCTACCTCAAAAACATATCTCATTAACTGACCACTAACCACCATCTCCGCTGCTACAACCCTTATCCAAGCTACCATCACCTGTCACCTGACAGCTCTTCCTAATTCAGATCACATCAATATTCAGATCCCTACAATCCCGAGTAAAATTCAAAATACAAGACCACCCTCAATTTAGCTCTTCCTACCTCTTAATATCTACCTATTAATATCATCTGCATTATCACTAGAGCCATAATGGCCTTCTTATTGCCCTTTAAGATACCAAACTCCTTCCAAAAACAGGGCCTCCAAATTTTCACTTGGAACACTTTACCCCTGGATTTACTCAAGGCCGTCTTCTCTTCAAATCTTAGGTATACCTCTTTTCATTACCATCCTGGGTAGAACAGCCCCATCTCCGGTCACTATTCTCCTGTACTAGTTCTACCCCAATTAGCCATGTGGTCTTGAACAAATAGCTAACCCTTTGTGCCTGAGTTAACCCTTCTGTAAATCGTACTACTCTCATAGGATTACCATTAGGATTAAATAGGTTGTATTCTGCTCAGGACAAATCAGAACTGAAATTGACATGCTTGCTGCCTCTCTCCCTCAAAATACAAATTTCCTAAAGGTAGGTTGCATCTGCTGTACTGCCAGCCAGCATCTAGGCAAGTTTCCGGCACATATTCAGTGCCGGTATTCATTAATGGATATACAAGTTCTTCTCACATCTTTCACATATATGTGTTACTTTATTATTTGTGCCTGCCTTGAAACACCACTCTAAGTCATTCCAATTCACCTTCCAATGAAATGTCTCACATCTGCTTTCTATTCCAAAAAGCTCGTCACTGTGTCAGGCAGTTTTTTTGTTTGTTTTTAACTTCTCCAAGCTTTAGTTCGCCTCTTAAAAAACTCTTTTAAAGAGGATTATCAGAATAAAAGGTATAATGTATATAAAATGACAGGTCATCAAAAAATATTCCCTTTTTCATAGACACAGTATTCAACATCTATTAACTTCTGTTCCAAGTCCCCACTCTGCCTTATTACTTAATGCTGTGCTTCCTCAATATAATTCCTGATTAAGGGATCCTTAATTTTAGGCCTGCTAGTGGTAGAGACTGAGTTTACAATTTTCTAAAATAAAGCCAGGATAAAAATGCATTCCATTCAAAGTTTACATTCCTGGTGTTTAAAACCCCTTTTCTAAAATTTAATGACTCATTCTGAAGTTGATTTTATAGCCGTTTATTTTTGAGACAGGATTTCACTGTTTTCCGGACTGGAGTGCAAGTGGTGTGAACATGGCTCACTGCAGCCTTGACCTCCTGGGCTCAAGCGATCCTCCCACATCAGCCCCTTAGTAGCTGAGACTACAGGCATGTGCTAACATGCTTGGTTAATTTATTTTTTGTGGAGACCAGGTCTTGCCATGTTTCCCAGGCTGGTCTTGAATTCCTGTGCTCAAGTGATCTTCCTGCTTCAGCCTCCCAATGTGCTAAGATTACAGGTGTGAGCCGCCACACCCAGCCTGTGTCACCCTTTAAAGCAGATCGACACTTTGATAATTCATCATTCAAACTGTCTCATACTATAGTATCCTAAGCCTCCATATCTTTGGCTGTAAACAAGTAGACTTAGCTTGCTTAAATCAGATGCTATTTCTCCCTCAGATGTAATAGTCCTAGACTATAACAGCTTACCAGTTCTGCTTCCATTCTTGTGATTTTACCACCTATTTTCAGTACAGCATATTTTATCACTCTGATGCTTTCTTCTTTAATGGCTTCCTAAGGCAATTAGAAAAAAAATCCAAATAAACTCCTTACCCTGGCTTACGAGCTTGAGAGAATTCTGTCTTCTACCTCACCTCTTACCACTTTGCCACTCCTTGACTCACTCCATCCAACCTCTTCCAGTTACCCTCCAAGCTATTCCAGTTTTACAGACTGCATTAGCTAGTCCTTTTGGTGGTGTGTCCCTGCATTAAATGTCAACTCTAGAACGGGTGACTGGGGAACACCTGCCTCAAGTTGCCACTGAGAGGCTTTGTATTATCTTAATGTTCTACATCACATTTACAACTGCTTCTCCATTATCAAGTAACTACTCTCTGGGAGACCAATGGCCGATTCATTCATGTATCCTTAACATCAATAATAGGTCCTAGTGCACTGAGGTGCTTAATAAACATTGTTCAGGCTGGGCACGGTGGCTCATGCCTGTAATCCCAACACTTTGAGAGGCCGAGGTGGGTGGATCACCTGAGGTTGGGAGTTTGAGACCAGGCTGACCAACATGGAGAAACCCCGTCTCCACTAAAAATACAAAATTAGCCAGGCGTGGTGGTGCATGCCTATAATCCCAGCTACTCAGGAGGCTGAGGCAGGAGAATCACTTGAATCCAGGAGGTGGAGGGTGCAGTGAGCCGAGACCACGCCATTGCACTCCAGCCTGGGCAACAAAGAGCGAAACTCCGTCTCAAAAAAATAAATAAAGAGTAAACACTGTTCAATGGTTGGTCTTCACTAAAACAATGAACTATATAAAACAGAAATATCTGAAGAAAAAAATACATACGCCAAGTCATTCATAGGAACCATGTACGGCCTGCATGAGAGCTCATTATTTTGGATCATCTGTATTTTCCATACTGTGCACAGCATGTATTTGTTTTTAATTGTGGTAAAATACACATATTTCATGTATTATTTTCAAAATAAAAAGGGCATAAGTCAAGGGAGCCAAACACAATGTACGAAGTAAGAAACACTCCTAGCTAGACTGATCTTTTCAAGTCTTACATCAAAATCCCATAAAGCATTTCTCTAGCACTCCTGTCCCTCCTTTAAAGATTTTTTCCCCTTCTTGTGTTCCTATCCTTCACATTTTATTTCTCCAATTATTCAAGTGAGGAACTTGAGATTCTTTGATACTACCCTTTTTCTCACCAAGACCTGGGCATATTACCTTCAAATATTCCAAATGCATCAACTTTAGATTTCTAGCACTGCCACTCTAGTCTAAGCTATAATAGCTCTTGACTGAAATATTGCAAAATCCCTTTACCTGGTTTACTCCAATACATCACTATCGAACTCCTTCAATTTGTTTACTCTGTAGCAAGAGACATTTCAAAATAGAAATCCTGTCACTAATTACCTTCCCCCTGCACCTACCTACCTGCCAAAAATCACCAACTTCCCCATTGCAGTTGGTAGGGATAAAGACCAACCTCTGTTAGGCCAACTAGACTCTTTACTGTCTGACTCCTAGCTATTCTAAATAGGCACCTACTCAATTTCCCCATAGGGCTTCTTCAGGGGCCTTTTTAACTTAAGAGTGGGAATCTTATTTAATCATTTCTTTTTTCTTTTTTTTCCTTTTTTGAGATGGAGTGTCACTCTTGTTGCCCAGGCTGGAGTGCAACGGCGCAATCTCGGCTCACTGCAACCTCCGCCTTCCAGGTTCAAGCAATTCTTCTGCCTCAGCCTCCCAAGTAGCTGGGATTACAGGCATGCGCCACCATGCCTGGTTAATTTTTTGTATTCTTAGTAGAGACAGGGTTTCACGATGTTGGTCAGGATGGTCTTAAACTCCTGACCTCAGGTGATCTGCCCACCTTGGCCTCCCGGAGTGCTGGGATTACAGGAGTGAGCCACCGCACCTGGCCTAATCATTTCTTAGTAGTACCTAGAACAGTGCTTGGTATTTTGAAGTTCAATGGCTAATGAATGAACTGAGCCAGTGGAAGTTAGAATAACATGAACAAGTCTTGTGGCAGGGAAAATGGACAATAAAGGAGGAGAGAGACAAAGCATTGAATGGAAAAGATGAGACTTCAAACATTTCTAGGCTGATTAAATCAGAAAAAGAGATGTTCATCATCACAGAGCCAGGTATTCACAGGTTAAGTTGCATAGGGAAAAAAAAATACATTGTTTTGGACTTACCAATTTTGAATTATCAAAAGGGAACTAGCCAAAAGGATATTTAAAAAGACATGTTTAGAATGCAGGGTAGGTAGACAGCAGAAATGCAATTAAGTCAATAACAGCTAACACTGGCCAGGGGCGGTGGCTCACGCCTATAATCCCAGCACTTTGGGAGGCCGAGGTGGGTGGATCACCTGAGGTCAGGAGTTCAAGACCAGCCTGGCGAACATGGTGAAACCCTGTCTCTACTAAAAATACAAAAATTAGCAGGGCGTGGTGGCAGGCACCTGTAATCTCAGCCACTTGGGAGGCTGTGGCAGGAGAATTGCTGGAATCTGGGAGGCAGAGGTTGCAGTGAGCCGAGATTGCGCTATTGCACTCCAGCCTAGGGCAACAACAGCAAGACTCCATCTCAAAAAAACAAAACACAAAAAAACAGCTAACACCAGTGACATTTTAAGTGCTTTACATGTTAACTCCATGAGTTCTCACAATCACCCATCCCATTTCACAAATGAGACAGGCACAGAAAAACGCTTACCATTGAATGGTGGAGCTGCCATCCAAGCCCAGGCTGTCTCCAAAGTTCTGCTCTTGATCATCATATGGTATATGGAATTTACTGAGTAGATAATATATGGAAGCCAATGTAGTGCCTGGCCTAAATAAAACAACTCTGAGAAATTTTGTGGGGAAAATAGACAAGGGACAGAAGAAACTAGTAGGGTATGGTGACAATAGAAAAACAGGAGCAGTGAGGCCGGGCATGGTGGCTTACACCTATAATCCCAGCACTTTGGGAGGCCCAGGCGGGTGGATAATGTGAGGTTCGGAGTTCGAGATCAGCCTGGTCAACATGGTGAAACCCCATCTCCACTAAAAATACCAAATTAGCTGGGTGTAGTAGCAGGCGCCTGTAATCCCAGCCACTGGGGAGGTTGGGGCAGGAGAATCACTTGAACCCGGGAGGCGGAGGTTGTGCTGAGCTGAAAGCAAGTCACTGCACTCCAGCCTGGTCAATAAGAGTGAGACTCTGTCTCAACGACAGCAACAAAAAACAGGAGCAGTTACAGGAATATTAGTGTCACAAAAGTGAATGCATTTCAAGGAGGCAACCAGCTTTATCAAACTTTTAGAGGTCAGCTGGGTGCGGTGGCTCATGCCCCATAATCCCAGCACTTTGGGAGGCCGAGGGGCGTGGATCACGAGGTCAGGAGATCGAGACCATCCTGGCTAACACGGTGAAACCCTGTCTCTACTTAAAACACAAAAACTTAGCCTGGTGTGGTGGCAGATGCCTGTAGTCCCAGCTACCTGGGAGGCTGAGGCAGGAGAATTGCTTGAACCTGGGAGGTGGAGGTTGCAGTGAGTAGAGATCGTGCCACTGCACTCCAGCCTGGGTTGACAGAGCAACACTCCGTCTCAAAAAAAACCAAAAAAAAACAAAACTTTAGAGGTCAAAGACAAAGATCAGTTAATTTGGTAATTAACAGAAGGCTAGTAATGTTTCTGTTAATGCGTATTTCTGAATCTGCACTTACAGTATTTTGCCCAACATTTGATAATGCTAAAAGACTTCTGAAAAATTTCATATATTCTAGACTTCTTATATTTCTGAAGCATGTGAAACATAATGAGTACATGTACTACATAAACAGATTAGACTTCAGTCCTTATCAAAAACTGCCAGAGACTTCTTTAGGAATAATGTGCAAATTATTTTCTATGTGAATGTACTTAAATCACAAATTTCTTTCATGACTTAAATTGTTTATCCAGTAATTTTACATGAGAGCACTGGCATCAAACTGATCAAAATAGTCTTCTAACTAGGAAGTCTTATAAACATAAAACTAAAAAAAAAAAAAATTCAAGGGTCTCTATTGATCTGTAGCTAAAATATAAATTATGATGAGCAACTCAACTTCTTGAGTGGCTGTTTTCAAATATGTTGTTCCATAGAAATTCCTAGGACCAAGTACTAATTTGCTCTTTCAAATTTGAACCTATTTTCAGCAGTGTGGGATATACATTTTATCCCCTTTAAAAAATGTTTTTCCATAGCCAGAGTTAGATAAATTATTACATTATAATTAGAAGTCAGTTTACAAAAGGTTTAAGTCTTCCTTCCCCCTAAGATGAAGCAATGGTTATTCTGGTTTCTTCCCAGTACAAGTTTGCGAATACTGATTTAGAAATCTTAAAGTGTTATTAATAGTAGATAAAATTCAACAATATCATCCCCTTTAGGAAGGAAAAGGTTCAAGTTCTGAAATTACACACGCCTTAGGACCTCATTTTTCATTGAAAGCATGACTATATATGGCTAATGATTACATCAATATTTTTGTAGAGCTTGATAAATTCAATCTGCTCATCCCTTCCTTTCTCCTTTCTTGTAAGATGCAAGGCAGAAATACTTTAGAAAATCCAAGGTTGTAATCTGCTTTAGATCATTCTCATCATTCTTACTACTTATTATTCTAACATTCAACATGTATACCAACTGTCTAACTGGATTGGGATAGATCTCTTAGAATAGTCAAGTGTTACTTAAATGTTTTACCTTTTTTATATATCAAATTTCACATATAAGAAATTGTTCTAAAACCCAACTGCTTATTATTTCCACTTAGTTTGTATGAAATGCAACTGGGAGAAAACATTTGGGAACAATAAAAACTATAGATTAAATTAGGGACATAGATAAATGCTGCAGACATCAGTAGTTTATTGTTTGTTTAGTCCAAACACATTCAATATGGAAACTCAAAGAATACTTTCCACCTGAAACAATTAAACTAGATTCTACTAGCATATAATGCTTAACACATTACAGCAATAAAGATGGTAATCCATTGTTTTCTATACCTACTAAAGCCAAGATGGTAAAGCCAATTTGGTTGCAATAGTGTCATAAGAATAGAATATTACCATCAAAAAATAAAACAAAATCAGCAAATAACAGTAATGGTAGATGAATATTTTTACTCTGTTTCACTGAAAAGAGGACAAAATGTTGAAAGTCCACAGTACTGCAGGTGAACAATCACCATGTAAACTTCTCCATATGATGTTTTAATGTTTTATTCATGGTACGTAAAGACTGAAGCTGAATGGCTCTTTGCTCTACTTTTCTATTATTACACTTAACATTTGTCATTACTTTTGGTGCCAGAACAGTTTTCATGGATGGCAGGGCAATATCCTGAATTGGAAATTATATATATGTACATATATATACATGTATATATATGTGTGTGTGTGTGTATATATATATATAAACAGAAATAGAAGAAAATATGCTTGGGGAAAAAAAAAACAATGACAATAAAACAACTGCTTCTTTAAAAGTAGTATTAATAAAGGCTTCAAAACTCCAAAGTAATTTTCTGGTAAGAACTTCAAGTACTATACATCAGAAAGTATAAAACTGTTTCAAACAGAAAAAAAAAAAAAAAAAAATCCTTAAACCCCCCAAAAATGGAAACTATGAAAATCTGTGTCCCCAAAATATATGCAATAGTGCAAGACTTTCCCTCAAACATGGAAGACCTCTTTCAAAGGGAGAAAAAGGGACAGATTTTACTCATATTGCCCAGTACATGAAAAACAAAATACAGGTATCATTTGCTAGTTTACTAAATAGCAAACAGTTGCCTAATTCAGAACCAATTTGCTACTATGTCAAGTGCATATCCTGTCTGTTTTACAAAGATAGAATGGAGAAGTCTTCCATGCTAACGAGCAGCTTTAAGTGGTCACACTTATTTACCCCACTCCTGCCTGAAACATCAGAAACTGGTATGTACTGATTGCTCCAAGCACAAAATTGGATAAGCTTTGCCATACTTGTGGTTTACTGGAACTTGCTATAAAGACAGACAATAATCCAGCAGCTACAAACTCTGCTCACAGAATTGTTTAAAGATTCATGTAAAAATAAAAGATGTCGTCCCAGACTTAAATTCAGGAGCCACTCGGGTGCTGACATCAGTTCAAGAATTGTGCAAAATGAATGACAGTTCCCTGCCCCCCAAATAGAAAATGCAAACACTTAAAGAGCTGCTGTTCTTTTCTCCGAAAATTGCAGTATCCTCACTTCAGGCTTACTTGCCATTTATGGAATCTGACTGCTTTTAAAATGTCACTAAAAATGTACGTCAAGTTGACTGACTTTTCCAAGCCCTGAAGTGATACGTTTCAAGGTCCACATTCGAGCTAAGAGAAAAGTCAACTAGAGACTTACTCAAATAACTGACTTCCTCCTTCCCTCTCCCCACAAACACACAAGACTCCCTCCCTCCCACAGATAACACAAAGTTGTTAACTGAAGAACAAGATAAATAATATGCTAGTCCATTTTACTGATTTTAAAGATACTGCAATTTTTATACATTTCAATGATTTTCCAACATTTTGCAGCTGTTTGGCTTTGCAGCACAGCAATTCATACACTATACTGTACAAAATTACCAGCAAGACTGGAATGATGTATTAATAGAAGGCACCATCATGCTTATTACATTACCAGAGAACAAAAATACAGTAAAGACAATTTTCACTGTACACAGCTTAAAGAAAGGAAAAAAGGGGAGGAGGAGTGTGTTGAGCAGCCAGCCATCCCTGTACTGAAGAGGGGCAGGTAGAAAAATCTTAGATATGGAGCTACTAAATCTGGTCTAATAGTCAAGACCATCGCATTTGAAGTTCTAATTTTTGTTATTTAGTTCATAACTAAAATGACTTCCTTCTGGAATATACTTGTAGTCTTGTTAAGGTTTATGTGTACACACGCTGGTCACAGCAAGCAGATAAAATGCCCTCATCATTTCACAAACTATTCTCTACCGGAAAAGATGAAAGATTTTTTTCCCTGTTGCCTCCTGTTGCAGATGTCAATGTTAATGAGTTCAGAGTACCCATTAGTACATTTTGATGAGTGCATAACAAGTTTCTGTTGGTTTGTATTTTTGGGGGGAGCCAAGAAAAAAGGCAAGATTCTCCAATTGCACAAATTGCACTATTTGTGTTCCCAACATTAACAGGCAGAAACAGTAACACTTAAACAAAATGTGCAGCAGAAGATTTTTTTTTGACTCAAAGGACCTGAATTCAGTGGGCATGTCCTTTTAAGTTCACTTTGTCGTAGATAGTTTAAGATATGGTCATTTCTCAGTCCTTAATTCTCCAAGTCTAGATTTATAAATTAACAATGTGAATCCTGTTGTGAAATTGGGGAAATAATGTCCACCTCAATTTAACTGATAACCAAAAGATGCTTTTCACATCAAAGAAATGATCAAAAAGGCTGTGTCACATTCCAAAGCCAAAAAAAAATTAACAAGAATGCAAACACGATGAATAATGTACCACTGCCAAGACTTTGCCAACAGTGGAGCTTCAGCGACGCTGTCCTGTGAAGCGGCCTTCCATTTGCCCGGTTCCTCTTCCAGAGCCAAGTTTCTGTGCCATGCCACCCCTTGGAGGAGGTCCTCTTCCATCACGATCACGCATCATTCCACCACCCACAATTCCACGTGGACCACCAGGACCTCGATCATTGCGCCTAATATCCCTGCGATCATCACCACCACCTCTGGTTTCTCGCTCTCTTGCAGCTCTTGTTTTTTTCTCTTCAACATTTAAACGTACTTCCCCTCGAAACATAATTGGCTTTATAAAAGAGGAGAAAAATATTTACATGGGCAGGTTAGACAGCAGTAGAAATGTATTACTCTGAACAGGTAAGTTAGATAAGCATAAGGAACAAAACACTTTTATAAGCCCCCCGCCCCCAGAGACAGGGTCTCAGCTGTCACCCAGGCTGGTGACAGCCAGTGGCACAAGCATGGCTCACTGCAGCCTTGACATCCCGGGCTCAAGTGATCCTCCCACCTCAGCCTCCTGAGTAGCTGGGATTATAGGTGTCCACCACCATGGCCGACTATTTTTCTTTTTTTGTAAAGACAATGTCTCACTGTTGCCCAGGCTGGTCTTGAACTCTCCTGAGCTCAAGCAATCCTCCTGCCTTAACCTCCCAAAGTGCTGGGATTACAAGTGTGAGTCACTATACCCAGCCAAAATTCTTAACATGCAATCTTTCCCACCTTCTTCAGCAAAGCAAGTAACAAAATTTAAAATGATCCACAAACTGCTAACAAATCTTTATTCTTTGCATAAATACCATTTAATAACTATCTTTAGCTTTATTATTAAAAGATTTTCTATGGTTTTTAAATACCCCAAATTAATATATACAACGAAATAATAAAGTCTTGAATTATGCCCTTTAAATCACTTACTTTTGCAATTAAGATTCTCTGAACTGGTTCAGAGTCATCAAAAACCACAAAACCAAAATTTGGAAGCTTTCCCCCAACACCCTTGGTATTGATGCGAAGTTCCACAACGTTTCCAAAACCTGTGAAAATATACATTACATCAAGGGTTAAATATTTTTAACAGAATACCCTAATGGCTCAAACTGTTCAGGATGAATAATCTTAATCTCCCTGATCCATTTTAAAATAAAACTTGCAAGCTTCTACACACAGTGATAGCCACCCTACATTTACTGAAGCAGGCAATCACCTAAGATACCAAGTAGCCTGCCTGCCTGTTGTGTTACCTTTCTGCATCTGTTAGTCCTTTCATAAGTAAACTATATAACTCTGGAAAGACAATGTGTTTTCTCCTAATATATTGACCCGTTTGCCAAATGAATTCTTTATCTCTGAATTTATGACTGATTTATCCAGCTGTTTCTTCTAAACACTGTCGAGCCAGGCGAAATCAACACTAAGCAGTCACTGAGAAACATCTGAGATAGTCTACTCCCTTCTGCACAATTAAGGTGAGTCTGGCAGCTGGACACAGTATAAACAGAGAAACATTTTTTAAAAATAGTCATTTAAAAAGCTCCATATGCCTCTTAATTTAAAATAATTTAAAAACTTCTACAGCAAAATAAATCACTTACTCATGAAGAATTCTTTTAGTTCATTTTCATCAATATCATGTGGCAAGTTACCAACAAAAAGTTGATGACTATCTGGATAGCGAATTATTCTACGGTTGTCAGAGTCATTCTGTTCCATATCTCCTCTGCCTGAGAACAGAAATAGAGCAGATATTAAAGTTTACAATATAATAAAAACTACTTGAATGTAAAAATCACTTAATATTGATATTCCTGTTTTAGTTTAATAAGAGTTGGTGAGCTTCTTGAAAAAGAGGCAAAACTACTTATTACTAGTAGGTTAGAAAACAGCATGACACTAAAATGTAAAGTGAGGACAATGACTAGGTTGCTAAAATAGCTTCTTCTAGATCTACTGGATTATACAAAAATCAAATACCAGTACAGGTATTCCTCCTTAACCAAACTGTTGCCATCACCCAGGAACCAAGCAGATTTCAGACAGTGAGGTACAGCTCTACTAAATATTTGCTTAGTCTTTTGAAATTCAAAATTCTTTGGCTGTATGACATTACAGCAAATCAGTAAATTTTAACAGCAATTATCACATTTATGTAGTCTATACATATTAGTGTATATGTATATATATATACACATAAAATCTTATGATTGTCCCAATAACACGAGGAACACAGTGAGGAAAATAGGCAATACAAGAATAATTTGTGTAGTATTTGACATAAAAGCAGCTCAGAATTTAAGGGTCTCACTCCAGATCCTAAGTTTAATCAGTGACAAATTTAGGACTTCTAGTTCAGTAACGTATCACTTTAAAAAAAAATTAACATTGTAAATGTGATATAAACTATCTCCATCTCTCCCATCTCCTCCCCAAAGCAATCTAAACATTCTTACTGAGTTCAAATAAAGGTATTACATGTATAGCTAACAATGTAAACAAGTCAAAAATCATGGCAACTTAATACCTAAGAATCAAAATGTGCTTATTGTTTATCTGTGAAGAGATAAGAGTGCTGAGACAGTAGGTTATTGGCAACTTGGTTTTGAACTCTTAAAACCAGTGACTAGGCCAGGCGCAGTGGCTCACGCCTGTAATCCCAGCACTTTGGGAGGCCGAGGCGGGTGGATAACCTGAGGTCGGGAGTTCGAGACCAGCCTGACCAACAACATGGAGAAACCCCGTCTCTACTAAAAATACAAAATTAGCTGGGCCTGGTGGCACATGCCTATATTCCCAGCTACTAGGGAGGCTGAGAAAGGAGAATCGCTTGAACCTGGGAGGCAGACGTTGCAGTGAGCCGAGATGGTGCCATTGCACTCCAGCCTGGGCAACAAAGAGTGAAACTCCGTCTCAAAAAAAAAAAAAAAGACTTGTTAACGTCTTTTACACCTTCAAAATATGTCACCATGGCATGTCAACCAATCCTCCCTAAAAATTGGTTATTCGGCCCCAGACACTATTTTAGTGGATTGCTCACATCACATCTTTAAGCAATTTGAGACTATATGGGTCTGTGTATAGAACACATCATAGTTTCTTGGTTTTTTTAAATTCAGTGTTTTCCAACCTTACAAATGTTAAATGCTAAAGGCTATAAAAGAGCTGACTCACCTGGTCTTGGTCCTCTAGGAGGAAAACCAGGTCGTTCTCTAGGTCGTTGTTCACGCACACGAGGTGGCTGAGACTGAACTTCTGGTTTAGCTTCAACTCTTGGCTAAAATATAAAGAAAAAAAAACATTATAAAAAACACTCCACAGGAGAAAAACCAACCAAAGCAACTAACAACAAGTCACTAGCAGACAAAACAGCAGTTTTAAGTTTAGAATGTTTTTAACATAGTGTCCTATGTATGAGAAAAATAAATTTTTATCAAGATATTCTGTACCAATCTAGGACTGTAGGTAGCTTTTGTTTTCCCACTTAATGCTGTGTAACTCACAATAAGCTGCTTTTTACAGTCACATTTTTTCAAAGTTATATCAACACTGAAATAGCATAAAAGGTATTGCTACCAAAAAAAAAAAAAAAAAATCACAAAAATGCAAGATGAACCACTCCATGTAAATACATAAACAAAATTAAAAGCTATCTTCATCTCAGACAAGAATACATAACACATAATTTCTAAAAATCTAGTTTGCTATCCTTTAAATATAACAGTGCTCAGTAGTACTGCCTAAATCTCTGCCCATAATCTTAAAATCAATACTTTTATAGTTCAAAGTATAAAAATTAGCTTGCTCTAACACCTAAAACTGCTACCTTTAAGTTTAAAATGCATATTAAAAAAATGACAAACTTATAGAAACTTGTATGTAGCATCTCAAATAGTTAAAAGTCCTTTAGCTTCCTACTGTTCTTCCTTATGAGAAAAATATGCATTTGAAGTATTGGCCCTAACGATTTTCCTTAACTAGGGGGGGGTGGGAGTAATAGGACAATTTAAGGTGCCTCCCAAAAGCTTCTGCCAACTGCTGAATTAAACATATAATTATTTTTAAAACAAAATTACATCGGCATCTGCTATTACCTTTTCCTCAAGACAACAGCATTTTCAGTATTCCCAACCTCTTCAGACCTTCTACTACCCAAATATTTATGGTCCAAGGAGAGACAAATATATGAACCTACAAAGGATGCTGAAAACACCCAAGAGAGTATGGAGAACATGTTCTCAACTCAGAAAGCTAGTAATTTCAGTCCCATCTTTAAAGATGGTCATCTTCCTGTAATCCCAGCACAAGGCCAAGCCGGGCGGATCACCTGAGGTCAGGAGTTTGAGACCAGCCTGCCCAATATGGCGAAACCCAGTCTCTACTAAAAATACAAAAAATTAGCTGGGCGTGGTGGCAGGCACCTGTATTCCCAGCTACTTGGGAGGCTGAGGCAGGAGAATCGCTTGAACCCGGGAAGCGGAGGTTGCAGTTAGCCAAGATCACGCCACTGCACTCCAGCCTGGCCAACAAGAGTGAAACTCCTTCTCAAAGAAAATAAACAAATAAATACATAAATAAGTGGTCATCTCTGAGGATCTCAGTCTATGCAGTGACACAAACTCTTTAATCATTTATATAACAGATATTGCAATTTACAAGGACAAATTTTGACACAAAATGCTTCTTTCAAAAATGACAATTTAATGTAAATGATTTCAGCCACTGTAACCAAAAGTAATATTAACTCCTATGCTAACAGTTTAACCAGGTTTGCCTGCCTCTTCCTAAATTGTTTTCCTCTATGTCAATGTCCTATTTCCCTCAAGATGAAGTTGCTTACCATATTCTAGAATTCTACTAGTTACAAAATGAATATTTTTAACTATCTCCAGGTTTTATTGTTGTTATTTATATATATTTACTCCTATAAGGTCTGTATCTTTTATTTTTTTAGAGAGACACAGTCTTACTCTATTGCCCAGGCTGGAGTGCAGAGGCACAATCATAGCTCACTGTAACCTCAAATTCCTGGGCTCAAGTGATCCTCCTGCCTCAGCCTCCCAAGTAGCTGAGACTACAGGCACACCAGTGCCCAAGGCCCATATCTTAACTTACTTTTACATCACCCAAAGAACCAAGCACAGTGCTATTAGACATAGATGTTCAGTAACTATTGGTTCATTTAAATTAAATTACATTTTTAGTTCTCTGACCCAAAACATGCAAGATAATGTTCTATGTCTGACAAGGATATGTAAGTGACAGCCCTGAGACCACTGCTATCTGTATTTGGGGTTTAATTCTATACAGTAATTTGATGCAAAATGTGATGCTGGAAAAGGCAGTTATTTAGAAACTTCAACTAAGGGGGTCTAAAAGCATACTTCAGTATGAATGTAAACAGAATTAGAAAATAAATGTACTGTGTCAAAGTTTAATAAAGAGTGTATTACTGGCAATTAATAAAAATAATAAATGTACCTTTATTACAAAATTTAAGAAAAACCTTAGACTCATCCAATCCAAATGTTATCAAAGAACTTGAGGCCCTGGTCTTGACTGATTTAAATTCTTTTCAGAACGGATTATCAAAACACGAGTAACTACAAGTAGCAAAATAAAGTTCTTCCTTATTCTTTAAGGACGAAAATTAAAAGCAGATAAAGTTAAATATTGATAATTTCCAACATCTTACAAATAATTCATGCCATTGATTTAGGAATCTGACTGTAATTAGATATTTGATGATGCCAATTTAAGAAAAATACAAGAACAAAAAGCTAACACTGTCTCCTTCAGTAACTGATTGACACATGTTAACTAAGCCAGCTGCATCCTTATAATTCTTCAGGTCTCCAGTTTCATGATTAAAACTAGTTGTTCTGAACAGATAAAATGGCCAATATGCCACACAGTAGAGGGCCTTAAAATTAATTCCATGCAACCAGAAAGTATGATCAAATGACAAACCCACAAATGAAGGTCAAACAGAATATCAAGTAAGTACAGAACCATCAAATCAAGTCAATAAAAGCAGGTATAACCACAAATAATAAGCCCTTCAATTAAACATAAGTTCTTTAGGTGAGCTAGTAAATTTCCAGACAAAATCTTTTATTCAAGAAATTAACTTACCTACTTCTAAGTTAATGCCTACCAATACCCTGGAATTAATTTCCTTTTATCAATAATCTATGTTCAAAGTACAAGGAAACGAATACTACACACAAGCAACAAACTAAAATTGAAGGAGTATTAAATCAAGTAGAAATATCATGAATCCATTTCAAGTATAGCCTAAAGAGATGAGAAGTTCTTTTAAAGTTTAAATTCTAAACATTTAAAATTTTTGTTTTATTAAAGGGGTGGCATAGGAAATACAACTTCATTTCCTACACCTTGAAGACTAACTTCAAAAACACACACTTAAGGAAAATTACTTAAGATAAATATGAAGGTATTTTTCTGGGCAAGAGGCTAAGATTTAATCAGGCATGTCTTAGAGTCCTCTTTGATGTAAATACAGATAAGATACACAACTCTCCACACCAAGGTGCTGGAGAACTGCATAAAGTCTACAGGAGGCTGGGCGCAGTGGCTCACACCTGTAATCCCCGCCCTTTGGCAGGCCAACGCTGGTGGATCACTTGACGTCAGGAGTTTGAGACCAGCCTGGCCTACACAGCGAAACCCCGTCTCTACTAAAAATACAAAAATTAGCCAGACGTGGTGGCGGGCACCTATAATCCCAGCTATTCGGGAGGCTGAAGCAGGAGAATCACTTGAGCTGGGCAGGTGGAGGTTGCAGTGAGCTGAGAGCGCCACTGCCACTGCCAGTGCACTCCAGCCTAGACGACAGAGCGAGACCCTGTCTCAAAAAAATAAACATTTACATGAGCCACATATGGACTCGTGTCCAACTGCATGACTTCAAAGCCCACCCATACTATGTACATAAATGTCTGTGAGTTACTCTAGACCTCAATTTTTCTGTCTCTAAAATAGAAATAATAGTACCCACAGGTGGTTGTGAGAATTCACTGAGAATGAATAAAAAGTGCTTCACACAATGCTTGGCACATATCAAAGGCATAAGCACAAGCTATTTTAACTTTTAACTGTTTAAATTCTCTGAAAGAAAATAATCCAAAGGTTCCAAATCCAAATCTGACAGGAAATGAAGATTCCAAAAGAAGGGCCAAAAGTCATTTATTGGGTCTTCGGATGGGTTGAAAAGCACGAACAATACTGCACAAACTAATTTCCTCTGTTAAGATGGAACTCTGGGTGACCATCTTACATAAGGGTAACCATGTATTTCCTGAATATCCAAATGGAAAAAAAAAAAAAAAAAAGGTATCATGGGCGTATTCTACTTTTATGTAGCTGATTACCTGTCCCCACACCAGAACCACCAAAAATTACTTTTAAAACCTCAAAATTTCACTGTTTAGAATGTATAAAAGATATATTTATACACTAACATTTTAAACATAAATTTTCTAGTGGAATGAAGTTTAATGCAAAATGTAGGGAAAAAACTGGACACCCTTTATATGCTGATAAACTTAATTATAATTTAGTTCATTCTAAACTAAATCTAACAAACTTCTTAGGTAGGCAGTGTCTTATTTTCACATTTTTGAAAGCTCTGAAATGGGTAAGATGACAAACAGACAAAAAGCAGAATACTAGAATGATCAGTTAAGGTGAACACTACAGTCATAAGTTGGTACAGGCTTCAATTAAGTGGCATGAACCACTTACACAGCGAGAGCTTAGGCAGCGTATGTTAAAAAGTTTCCTGGTTTTTTTTGTTTGTTTAAAAAAAAAAAAACGATTCTTTATTACGCCACACTACTTTGTGCCTCTCCAAATTTCTTACCTAAAATATTTTTGCTAAATAGAATTTGAAGCTTTTGAAAAAGGAACATTCTTTTTGTTATTTTAAGAAGCCTTTTAAATGACAATATTATATATTGGTAAAAACCAACTTAATCTGTATTTCACACACCCAAACCCCAAATACCACCTATGTAGATGATGAATGGAGATCTGACATTTAAAGTGGGTGCACTGACATACAATACAAGTTTTTTGTATATTTAATCCATAATTTCTGATTGACTCATTTTTAAAAGTACTTAAAAAATAAGCATTTGGCAATGTAACAAGGATACAATCCAATGTGTTCACAGATTGGTTACCTGTGAGACTGGTGCTTTAACATGGGGTGGAATTCCAGAGGAAGAAACAGTACCACTAGGAGGCAGGTTTTTACTGGTCACTGAAGCCCAGGAGAAAGCCTGCAGGAAATGCAACAAACCTAGACTACTAATCATGGAAAACCACCAACATTCCTATAGGGAAACTTCCAAATATATATTTTCTTTTCATTTCTAAACTATTGCTCTATATTGGAAGACTCCTAAAAGAAAGGCACACAGACACATGCCAGTCTATGTGCCAGCTTTCAAAATCTCATTATGCAAGCTTATTTGTAACTGTTTTGTCTGACTACTAAATAAAACCACAAGCAAGTTCCTACGTACTCTAAGTAGATGAGCAAGTGGCAAACAAAACCACTAACAAACATGCTAGAAAAGCCCGAACCTAACAGAAACAATTTATTTCCCCTTTGGGGGTAAGATAGGGTGTGTGATGGTGTTAAGGGGAGAGGGAAGGATAGGAAAGAAGAGAGTATTAGCTGGAAACTCTGACATTCACAAATTGAACAAAGAATCTCCTCCTATCACTACCCAAATATACTTTAACCTTTGGCTTTGAAGAAAGATAAAAGAAGTTTCAGGTAGGCTTACATGATACACTAAGGATGTCACTCATCTTTCCAAGATAGTTTAATTGGTGTAGAAAGGAAACTGATCCCATTTAAACCACAAACAACAGGTATCTCTTCTTTTAATTACAGACCAACTTGTTTAAGTTGGGAAACTGCATGATTCCTGGTGCATCTGTGCTCAGAGAATTTAATACAGAATGAAAGAACAACTGACAGCTCTATACATGGATCCAAATAATTTCATTTAAGTTACTAAACAATGCATACACACAAGGATTCATCTTAAGTTATAAATTTCAGTCTTAGAGGGGTATTTTGCGGGGCAGGGAAACAATAACATTTTCTCAGATAACAAAAAAAAACCCCACAGCTTCTTTCATATACATAAAGTAATTTACTAAACAATTTAACATAATAGAGAAAGGTCATACTTCATTAACAGCACCAAATTTGAACATGTGATGTTGTAAGTCTAAAGAGTTCTTTGATCTAACCTTTGGTGGTTCTTGTGGCAGAGAAACAGGTTCTGCCGGAGGAGGAGTAGTAGATTTCTCCTCTAATTCTTCTAAGTTCTTCTCCTCCACTTGTGGTTTCAGCTCTTCAGTCTTTGTTTCAGATTCTGGCTCAGGTTCAGGTTCATGAGAGGATTCTTCCAAAGGCTCCTCTATGCCATTACTACAATAAAATATTTAGTTCACTTTTTAGTGGGAGTTCAAGACAAAATTCAATTTCTCTCTAATCCAATAGGTGTAACTAGTTATATGCCAATAACCTGTTCTAGATCTACAAAGTATTCAAAGCAAAATTCCAAAAAGAACTATAAAACAGAAGGAATAATACTCTCAAGTAGCAGTTCTTTAACCCCACCATTTTAAAACTGAATTACTAAGAATGTTTAATGCTAACTATAAACCTATCTTTTATAAAAATAAAATGCTTACTCTGTGTTGTCTTAAACACTCCACATTATCAGTAAGGAACCACTATTTTGGTGCAAGGCATGTTCAATTTTTGGATTAAATAAAACAATTCTTTCCAAATTTGCATATATACAATAGGTACTCAAATACTGACCTAATAGGTGACTTTACCGAGATTTTACTTCCAACAATAATTCTAGGAACAAAAACCACCTTGCTGACATAGTTCAGACCAAATTTAACCTTGCAAATACTATTCTTACGTCACAGGGTGAGCTTCATAGTAACCACTGTTAGCATTTTCTTGTACAGGTTCAGGAGATGGTTGTCTTTCTTCTTGCTCCTCTTCTACTTCATCTTCTGATTCTGACAATACATAAAACAGCACATCTTTTTTAAAGAGGCTTCACAATTTCTAATGAACATATTTTTAACATGTTTAAGGAAGTGGTATGATAGTAAAAAAGAAAATTTGACAATTTTCTTTCTTTCTTTTTTTGAGATGGAGTCTTGCTCTGTTGCCCAGGCTGGAGTGCAGTGGTGTGATCTTGGCTCACTGCAACCTCCACCTTCCGGGTTCAAACGATTCTCTGGCCTTAGCCTCTTGAGTAGCTGGGGTTACAAGTATGCACTATCACGCCCAGCTAAATTTTTTTTTTTTTTTTTTTTAAGTAGAGATGGGGTTTTCACTGTGTTGGCCAGGCTGGTCCCAAACTCCTGGTCTCAAGTGATCCACCCACCTTGGCCTTCCAAAACACTGGGATTCTGGGTGTGAGCCACCTTGCTCGACCCCCCAAAAATTTTTTTTTGTTTTTTTAACAAAGGCATTCAACTGCAATATCCTCTGTTCTCTCAAAAACTGGAGAGCAAGGATGAAGTTTAATATTTGTTGTACTCTATTAGAAAAAATATATATATATTTTCGTAAAAGGAAAAAAATTATATTAAAGCCACAATTTAGCTTCCTTCGTCACATCTATTTAATAGAGCAATAATGATAAAGAAACTAACCACTGTACATTAATGGAAGATCAATTAAATAATTATGGCATAGCCACAACGTAGACAGCCAACAAAGACATACTACATTAAAAAAAAAGGAAGCTTAAGTCAGTGTAATTCCACATTTATAAAAATACATGCTGCTAAGAATAGAATCCAAAAACCTTCTCCAATAGGTACCAAACTTGGTTATCTACAGAGGATGAGACTGAGGGAAACCTTTTTTTCTTGACATCCTAATTTTGTATAATCTCAAACAATGGACATCTTTTTTTTTTTTTTTTTTTTTTTGAGACGGAGTCTCGCTCTGTCGCCCAGGCTGGAGTGCAGTGGCCGGATCTCAGCTCACTGCAAGCTCCGCCTCCCGGGTTTACGCCATTCTCCTGCCTCAGCCTCCCGAGTAGCTGGGACTACAGGCGCCCGCCACCTCGCCCGGCTAAGTTTTTGTATTTTTAGGAGAGACGGGGTTTCACTGTGTTAGCCAGGATGGTCTCGATCTCCTGACCTCGTGATCCGCCCGTCTCGGCCTCCCAAAGTGCTGGGATTACAGGCTTGAGCCACCGCGCCCGGCCTGGACATCTTTTTATAACAACGACAACAACAAAACCACAAAAAAAGATGTTTGACTCAGTTACAATAAAGAAGCAAATTTCCATAAATGTCATACTTATAGAAAATAGTCCATAAAGAGTACCAACAGAACCCTTCTATCTTCGTATCTTCAAAGTAACCTCACCTTCATCAAGTTCAGGCTCAGAATCACCAAACACTTCATCTTCATAACGAAACATATCATTGTGAACATAAAATTTATTTGGAACAGATCCCTATAGGAAACAACATTTATTCCATAAATACCCAGAAATCTGGTATTATATAAAAGAGCAAATTACATGGCATACAATTTCTCATTTTAATACTAGAAATCTGGACTCAATATAATTTTCCAATGCTGAACATGCTATGATGTTTATATAAAATAAAAAGGTCACTCAAAAAAATACAACAGTAAAACTCGCCATTACTTTTGCACCAACCTAGAACTCAAGAAACAGCTATTTAATAGAAAAGAAATCAACAGAACTTTTCTATTGTGTTTTCAAATGTAACCTTTCAAATATACCAATATAGTTTTTGTATTAATGTAATCTTAATCATCCATTTACAAGCTTATATCAGTATTTGACTTATAATTCCAAATAGTCAAAGCATATGTACACACACACACACACTCACTCACTCACTCAAACAACAGGTCAAACACAAGTTCTTCAAAAATAGCAGTATGCAAATCTAAATGTATTAGAAACCCTTGGACACTTCAAACCAACTAGCAACAGCTAAATTCAACCATATAAATGAAAACTAAATGAAATGAGAAACTTACTTCAGGAGCCAGAACAAAGGTTTGCATAAACTTCCTTTCTGGTTGTCCACTGTTAGACAGCAAACCCATGACCTGGACAACTACTCCATCACTCAAGGTTGCATGAGCATCCACATGACGAATTTTAGTATGACATTCACTGAAGTTCAGAGACAACACTTTGTGGTGTATATCCTTTATTAGGGAGGGAGGGAAAAATATAAACTCTTGTAATACTGCATTACCTACACAATACTATTACCTGCCCTCATTGATTTCCTTACAACTCCACAGTATTAACTACTTAATCTTCCTGACTGAACTGAATCCACTGACCATGCTATGCATCACTGCCAGACTGATGCTCCTAAAGAAGAAATCACAATAGCTCTCTGATATTGTGCAGTAATCTGGGCTTTATACAGCTGTCTCCCACTTTTCTGTAATAAGTATTTAGTCATTCTCATATGTTGTCTGCTCCCTGAACTTACACATAATTTTACTGTGTGTTTGCTGATGCTATATTTTGTCTACTTGTAATTCCTTATTTGGTAAGGCCAAATCTTATAGTCTCACATCCTCTACACAAAGTCTTCCTTCCCTGTTAGGTCATAGGAAACATATGTTTCTGCGCATTCCTATAGCATAGGGTTTAGCTCAGATTTGTATAAACTTAATACACTGTCTTAACTATCTGCTATATAAAATACATCAATGAGATAAAACATACTGTTTTCTCCTTTGTAGCCATCGCAGTATAACACCACGTTCCACACAAAAATGATGTTTAAGAACTCAAAGCATGTCTCACAATTATTGTCAAACTGAACAACTACTGACAATTTATGTTGACAATTACTGTCAAACATAAACTTCAGTTACCAATAACAATCATATTGAAAAAAAAAATCCATGGACATAAGAAGGCTATTTTTTAAAATCTCTGTCTTAACACAACATTTCTAAACTATATATGAAATTGATACTTACATTTTGGCCATAAACAGCTTCCTGGGGCTTTCCACTAGCATCTACTCCACCATGAACATAGGAAGAATTCCTGCCATAAAACCTGCAAAACCATAATTAATGATTAACACTGAATTGTCAAGAGAAGCCTAAGAGGCAGTAGAATTCTGGTGTCATAGACTAGGTTCCGGATCCGGCTCTGTCACTAGTTGTGTAATCTTGGACAGGTAAATTACTTAAGGTCTTTAAGTTCAGTTTCCTTGGTTATAAAACAGGAACAGGAACTACTACACAGGGTCGTTGTAAGGATTAAATGAGTAATGCACATAGAATGCTCTTAGTTTATCTGGCACAGTACGTAGACAATCATTAGATATTCATATCTAATTCTTATCACATATATTTTTTGTTAAGTGGAAAAATCGGATATTTTTTACTATTTAGTACATTATAAATACAGATGCTATAGTAACCGACCCTGTTTTTCTCTTCAGATACAAAGATTCAGCTATCTAGATTTGTTTGGGAATCACAGTTTAATACTATATTCAGATCTCCAAATGATTACTAATTCTAAAGGCTTAAACTGTTTAGATTTAAAATAACTGAAACAATTCAGAGATAAAGTCTAAAATCCAAAATTACTTCAGCATCTAATTTTTTAATATTTTTGTACTGTTCCTAAGTATGTATAAATTAGTCTTTTATTGGCATTATCCAAAGCAATTAGAATTAGAATCTTTCTAAATTAAGCTCAAAGACGTGAAGTTAATTTTTTCACAAAGAAAACGCAACTCCTATAGTAATAAAACATGTAAGAGCTTCCTTTATGCTAAGCAATGTTTTCAGTGTATTATGTGTACTGATTGACTTAATTTTCTTAACAATCTCATGAAGTACTATTATCTAAATAAACAAGCTGCGGTTCAGAAGAGGTTAAATTAACTCCCCTAAGGTAATATACCTATCAAGTGGGGCACCCAAGATAAGAACCTAGTCTAACTTGAGAGTCCATGCTTTTAGCCATTACTCTTACTATTAAATTTATACTATTTTCTCTCATGTACTACTGGCATCTTTCCTATAGAACAGTTTGGCTGTGTGTGTATCTGTGTGTATACACATGAAAAGTCTCAGAATGATCATATCTCTTTGATGCATTAATTCTTCCAGGAAAGTATCTAAGAAAATAACTAACTAGCAACATGCACAAATAATGCATGTTTCAGAATATGTATTAGTGTTGCTTATCACAAGTAGAAAATTATAACAACTTGAATTTTCATTAAGAAAGAAATTGGTCAAATAAGCTAGGTCTAAAACAAGTCTGTTACTGTTTAAACATGATGGTGTAGGGCCTTATTGTTTTAATTTTTTTTTTTTTTTTTTTTTGGTCACTAAAGAAAACAAAAAACCCTGTATCATGAAAAGACCAAATTTCAGATATCAAAGGGCCCTATTAATTCTATATCTTCCCCCAAACTCCCTCACATACACTGTCATCAAAAACATCTTTATTTTTACAATTAGAGAAAGACATACAGTTATTCATTTTACATTTATTTGCGGGGAAGATACATGTTAGTTACACTTTATATATACTACATTATAATAAAGTGGTTGGGGACACTACTCAGAACTGGGCCTGAATATTGGCTATGGTTAGCTTGTTTACTTATTGAGTGATCCTAGATGAATTACTAACCTCAACTGTCTAATAGATAAAGAGCTAATAAAAGTAACTTCACTTTAAGACTGTCATAAGGAGGCTGGGCGCGGTGGCTCATGCCTGTAATCCCAGCACGTTGGGAAGCTGAGACGGGCGGATCACGAGGTCAGGAGATCGAGACCATCCCGGTTAACACAGTGAAACCCCGTCTCTACTAAAAATATAAAAAAATTAGCCGGGCGTGGTGGCGGGTGCCTGTAGTCCCAGCTACTCGGGAGGCTGAGGCAGGAGAATGGCGTGAACCCAGGAGGTGGAGCTTACAGTGAGCTGAGATCAAGCCACTGCACTCCAGCCTGGATGACAGAGCGAGACTCCGTCTCAAAAAAAAAAAAAAGACTGTCATAAGGAATACATGAGATAATATACATATGTAAAGTAATTAGAGTCTAGCAAACAGTAAATATAAAAATGCCTTCTTGAATAAAACAGATTACATGTATGTTCAAAAGAGCAAGACAAATTGCTACTGAAATGCTCATTAAGATGACCTACAGATAAAGGAATTTAAGTCTTTTAAACAGCCTTTCTCACGGGAAGTGGTAATATATTTATCCTTAACCCATTTGGCTAGTGTGTTCTGCAATACTTACAAAGTGTAACTCTTGTAAGAGTTTCACCTATCTTCTACTTGCTAAGATACATCAAGAACAAAAATTAAATACTACCCACAATATAAATCAATTTCACTTTGATCTCTGGAAAAAACAAGCCTACAGATGTCTGCCTCTTGTTAAAACAGTAAATAAGGTTATTGCTGCTGTTTTACAAAGGAATACTATTTTACAGATTAGAAGAAATACAAATTTTCACAGTATAATAATTTAACTGATCCATTCCCCAACACTGTTTGGGATAACTTTTAAAAAAAAGATTTAAGCTGCTGATTTCAAATTGCATATTGGAACCCATTAGTTGGTCAAACGGTCAAACCCAAGATATGGTTTTTTTTTTTTTTTTTTTTGAGATGAAGCCTCACTCTGTCACCCAGGCTGGAGTGCAGTGGCACAATCTCCGCTCTCTGCAGCCTCCACCTCCCAGGTTCAAGCAATTCTCCCGACTCAGCCTCCTGAGTAGCTAGAACTACAGGTGCTTGCCACCACGCCCAGCTAACTTTCATATTTTCAGTAGAGACGGAGCTTCACCATGTTGGCCAGGCTGGTCTCAAACTCCTGACCTCAAGTGATCCACCTGCCTCGGCCTCCCAAAGTGTTGGGATTGCATGTGTGAGGCGCTCCGTCCAGTCTCGTGTAAACTTTATATAGTTCTCCACCACCCACCCCCAAAGGCTTTTTTTTTTGTTTTTTTGGTTTTTTTAATGAAATAAAGCTGGTGGCTCATGCCTGTAATCCCAGTGCTTTGGGAAGGCAAGCTGCAAGCTGGGAGGATCGCTTGAGGCCAAGAGTTTGATGCCACAGAGGGCTATAATCACATCACTGCACTCCAGCCTAAGTGACAGAGCAAGACCATGACTCTAAAAGTAAAATACTAGAGTACATGTAAGTGTGTGCATATATATATATGAATGTGTTATGTACTAGAATATGACATAAAGTGTTTTTGTTACTGTGAGTTGCAGTCAAAAACACTTTCTGCCATCAAATGAATAAAATATTGAATACAGTTTAGACATATTTACAAACATACTGTCAGATAATGAGACAGGAAATGCAAAATATATGTAGTAATATCCAAGAAAAAAAATAGATAACAATACCAAATTATTTGTTTAAAATTTACCTGTGTAAATATTCTGGAGCTTTATTCAGCAAAGTATAATACTGCCTCACAAACTCCCGCCCTACAAGCAGCGGACTGGGCTTCTCCATAACCATTTCTTTGCTGCACAATGTCAAATGCTAAGGGAGCAAACACAAGAATAACTATTAAAAAGTCATCTTTGTCATCAACCACCATGAAATAAATTTTCTTTTTAGCCAAATTTAGCAGTGGGGAGTTGTATACCAATTAGTGACACTAATGTTAGTAAGTTCTGATAACTCACTACCATCAGACTAACCTGAAATAAATTTTCTTAGCCACACAAATGGGACCAAAATTAATGCCACTATTAAAAAAGTAACTTACAACAAACAGCAGAACAATACATTCCTAACTACTATCCATAAGGTAACCTCCAACATTTGTGTCTCCCTTTGTCTCTCTTTCTTGATTTCCCTACCCTTCAGGACAGGAAAATAGCATCTTTGTTATTTCTTATTCCCAAGGGGTCCAATGCTGCCTCAGACTAAGTATAAGTCCTTCTATTCACAGTGCCTTTTTCCTTTGGAGACCAAAATCTACTACATTCCTGGATTGCAGTGGTTTTATCCTAGTTTGAAAGACAGAGGGCACAAGTTAAGACTCAGAGATAACACTCATGGCAAAGCGCCATGACTTGTGTTTTTGTATTCTCTTTCCTTCTGGGAATTAATTTCACCATTTTCAAAATAGTAACAATGATTAATCACCAGCTATAACTTCAGTACTTAGAGATAATCATTTTTTACCTTTGATATTATGTCTCTCTAATCTTTCTTTCCACTAATTAAGCATCTAACTACATGAGATGCTGTTTATAATAAATGAAATCTCTGGTGAACAAGGTAAGATTCTAACCCTCGAGGAGTTTATAGTCTGTCAAGAAATATAAACAAGCAAAAACTGGTGCTATGATAATGTGCCTCAAAGTTAAAACCTACAAGAACAACTAGCACGAAATAAATACAATTTCTTTTTTGTCTTGTGAGACAGGGTCTCGCTCTGTCACCTAGGCTGGAGTGTATTGGTACAATCATGGCTCACTACAGCCTCAACTGCCAGGCTCAGGCTCAGGCTCAGGCTCAGGCTCAAGCGATCCTCCCACCTCAATCTCCTGAGTAGCTGGGACTATAAGCACGCACCACCATACCTGGCTAATTTTTTTAAATTTTTTAACTTTTATTTTTAGCAGAGACGAGGTCTTGCTATAATGCCCTGACTGGTTTCGAACTCCTGGCCTCAAGTGATCCTCCCACTTCAGCCTCCCGAAGTGCTGGGATTACAGGTGTGAGCCACAAACAAAACTTCTCATCATTTGCTGTAAGAATATAGTCCCCAGATCCTCCCACTTCAGCCTCCTGAAGTGCTGGGATTACAGGTGTGAGCCACAAACAAAACTTCTCAGCAATTACTGTAAGAATATAGTCCCCAGAACAGTCAAAATTATAACATTAGAAATTGGAGATTAGGAGGAGAGAAAAATGTGAAATATAACCTCTTTTATTTTATTTTGAGATGGAGTTTTGTTCTGTTGCCCAGGCTGGAGTCCAGTGGTACAATCTTGGCTCACTGCAACCTCTGCCTCCCGGGTTCAAACAATTCTCTTGCCTCAGCCTCCCAAGTAGCTGAGACCACAGGCACGTGCCACCACACCTGGCTAATTTTTGTATTATTAGTAGAGATAGGGTTTCACCATGTTAGCCAGACTAGTCTTGAACTCCTGACCTCGTGATCCACCCGCCTCAGCCTCCCAACGTGCTGGGATTACAGGCGTGAGCCACCGTGCCCAGCCACCTGTTTTATTTTCAAAAGACCTATTACACTTAAAAGTACTAAAACAAACAAAAAAACAAACAAAAAAAATCATAATAGCTAAGTGTGTATCTATTGGGTAAATCAGGATGCAGTTTAAATTCCTGCTTAGCCAGGTACAGTGGCTCCCGCCTGTAATCCCAGCATTTTAGGAGGCCAAGGTGGGCGGATTGTCTGAGGTCAGAAGTTTGAGACCAGTCTCGCCAAAATGGTAAAACCCTGTCTCTATTAAAATACTAAAATTAGCCAGGCGTGGTAGTCAGCGCCTGTAGTCCCAGCTACTTGGGAAGCTAAGGCAGGAGAATCGCTTGATCTCAGGAGGCAGAAGTTGTAGTGGGCCAAGATCGTGCCTCTGCACTCCAGCCTGGGCAACACAGTGAGGCTCCATCTCAATAAATAAACAGATTGATTAATTCCTGCTTAAACTTTAGGTTGAGCCAGGAGGATCATTTGAGGTCAGGAGTTCGGGACCAGCATGACCAAGATAGTGAAACCCCGTCTCTACTAAAAATAAAAAAAATTAGCTGAACATGGTGGCACACACCTGTAATCTCAGCTACTCAGGAGGCTGAGGCACAAGAATCACTTTAACCTGGGGGACAAAGGTTGCAATGAGCTGAGATCACACTACTGCACTCCAGCCTGGGCAACAGAGCGAGACTATCTCAAAACAAACAAACAAACAAAGACAAGAAAACACTGCAGGCTGGCACAGTGGCTTACACCTGTAATCCCAGCACTTTGGGAGGCGGAGGTGGGAGGAAAGCTCCAGGCCAGGAATTCAAGACCAGCCTGGCCAACAGAGAGATCCCATCTCTATACAAAAAAATTAAAAATAAAAAACAAATTTCCATGTGTGTTTACTTTAAATAACTAAAACAATTTCAGAGACAGTCCTGCATCACAGTCATTAAAATTGTGATACTATTTTTTTTTTTTTGAGACGGAGTCTCACTCTGTCGCCCAGGCTGGAGTGCCGTGGCCAGATCTCAGCTCACTGCAAGCTCTGCCTCCCGGGTTTACACCATTCTCCTGCCTCAGCCTCCGAGTAGTAGCTGGGATTACAGGCGCCCGCCACCTCGCCCGGCTAGTTTTTTGTATTTTTTAGTAGAGACGGGGTTTCACCGTGTTTGCCAGGATGGTCTCGATCTCCTGACCTTGTGATCCACCCGTCTCGGCCTCCCAAAGTGCTGGGATTACAGGCTTGAGCCACCGCGCCCGGCCGATACTATTTTTAATAAAAATCAAATACCAACTATAGTAGAGCTTACAAATAAAAAGTGTAGCTTTACATAATTCTAGTGACTCACAATTCAACTTTTACATTATGTTTTTAGGTTCCTTGTTTCTTCCTTTCCAACTAACTTTCCCCCTCTGTCTTTCTGAAACTCTCAAACTTGATTTACAAAAATCCCCAAATCTGTTTAAAATTTTCCATAATGCTTCACCTGCTTTCAAAAATAGTTAATTCACAAAGAGCGGATCCAAAAACTGCCATTTCAGGTGCCACTGAGATTCCAGAAAACTGAAAACTCCCAATAAGGGTAACAACCCTAATGCAAAAAGGACTCATATGCTACATTTAAAGTAACAAAGCACTGGGCTGTGGCTCATGCCTGTAATCCTAGCACTTTGGGAGGTTGAAGTGGGCAGACTGCTTGAGCTTAGGAGACCAGCCTGGTCAACAAGGCAAAACCCCATCTAAAATTAGCCAGGTACGGTGGTGCACACTTGTGGTCCCAGCTACTTGGGAGGATTGCTTGAGCCCAGGAGGTCTAGGGTGCAGTGAGCTTTGATCAGGATACTGCACTGCAGCCTGGCTGGCAGAACGAGACCTATCTCAAACACACACACACACACACACACACACAGCTAAGCAACTTAACATTTTATTTTGAATAATGAGGGTGGGTAAAGAACAGTAGACTTACCAAGTAAAATTTAACAAGGTAACTAAAATATGGAAATTATATGTATTTTAACACCATAAAAATTGATGGTAAAATAATACTAACACACGGGAAAATACTACATTACTCTCTGGACAAAATAACTATGCACAAAACAGTTTTCTTTAAATTGACAGTGACAGAAATACTATTAGGAATTTCCAGGTTTGGGGATTATTGTTTTCTTCTCTCTAGATTTCCGGATTTTCTACAGGAACACTGTTGTCATTTATCCCAAATTTCCCACCATATTCATAGAGTACATACTATCATTTTTGTCACTTACATATTTGTTTCTCAAACCAAAATAAAATGGTACAGAATACAAATACCAGTATCACAGGTCAAAATGCTCTAAAGACTTGGTGTAACAAGGTTCAAAAAAAGCTTCAATTTGCCCACTATCTACATGGTCAATGAAGTATAATGGCCAAGATATCATCAATTTAGAACAGAGAGACAGGAAAGGGCAGTAGAATATTTGATTTATCGATACTCAATAAATTAATACTTATTAGAAATATTAGAAGGCAGTAACTTGAAAAGTTAACTTCAAATGGCATATAAGTAAGGCAATGCTAATCTGGTAAAATCTAAACAAACAGGCATATATAACAGGTTATATAGAAAGCCGAGCTTTTAAGGTGCAGAGGAGGCTCCCACAGGAATGGTAAAACAAAATCAAGACTTACTGAGAGAACAGTGTTTCAACTAATTACATCAGTTACTTCTTTAACCATTAACTCTGATTTGAAGCGACTCAGAATTTAGAGAGCCAAAATATAATTGATAGAAATCAAGCAGAAAATGATTACTAGAGATCAACCATCAAATGTTTGGGTAGTTGCAGGAAATAAGACTATGAAAATTGAGTAAGTAAGGCCGGGCGCGGTGGCTCAAGCCTGTAATCCCAGCACTTTGGGAGGCCGAGGCGGGTGGATCACAAGGTCAGGAGATCGAGACTATCCTGGCTAACATGGTGAAACCCCGTCTCTACTAAAAATACAAAAAACTAGCCGGGCGCGGTAGCGGGCGCCTGTAGTCCCAGCTACTTGGGAGGCTGAGGCGGGAGAATGGCGTGAACCCGGGGGGCGGAGCTTGCAGTGAGCCGAGATCGCGCCACTGCACTCCAGCCTGGGAGACACAGTGAGACTCCGTCTCAAAAAAAAAAAAAAAAAAAAAAAAAAAAAAAAAAAAAAAAAAAGAAAATTGAGTAAGTAATATAAAGTTCACGTTTATAATTCATGCACCGTCAGTGTATGTAAGAAGGTTGAGAAAAAGGAAAAAAGTCAAATTACACATTCAGAATAAAAGTGATTACAAGAAGAAAGAATTGTGCCATTTTTATTCTTCATAGCAAAGCACCTTACAGGTAATCCATTTCTAGATCTGGGACCTTCCATTTCTTAAAAAAAGTTAACAAAATGAAACAAAATTCTGAACATGGGAGTGAGTAAAAGGTTTCGACTATCTTATCTATCTATGGCCATGAAAAAGTCATGACCTTACTGGATCTCGATTTCCTAATTTACAAATTGAGAAGCAATCCCTCGCCAAGCCTACAAGACTACACAGTTCTATAAAGATAGCCAAGGAGGCCTGGTGCAGTGGTTCACACCTGTAACCCCAATATTTTGGGAGGTCAATGTGGGTGAATCGCTTGAGCTCAGGTGTTTGAGACCAGCCCAGGCAACATGGCAAAACCCCGTCTCTACTAAAAAATACAAAAAATTAGCCAGGCGTGGTAGTGCACAAGTGTAGCTCCAGCTACTCAGGAAGCTGAGGTGGGAGGAATGCCTAAGCCCAGGAAGTCGAGGCTGCAGCGAGCCAAGATGGCACCACCGCACTCAAACCTGGGTAACAGGAGTGAGACCCTGTTTAAAAAAAAAAAAAAAAAAAAGATAGGCAAGATTAAAGGATACTTATACACAAAAAGAAATCCTCAGAAAGTCTGTTAGATCAGCACCTTCAAAGATAATCACCATCTTCAATAAAGTGGTTGTTAGCCTCACCTAACAATCTTTTTAGAAAAAGTTAAATACAATGTATCACACCCCACTTGTTCCAATTGACACCTGAAAATGTGGAGAATCTCACACAGGAATGCACAATGTAAGATTTTCTCTGTTACGTTAGCTCTATACACAGACAAAGCTCTCTCATGAACAAATCTGTCTTTTACCTGTTCAAATGAAAACATAATCTAAGCCCAGGTACAGTGGCTCATGCCTACTTCCCAGCACTTTGGGAGGCCAAGGCAGGCGGATCACGAGGTAAGGAGATCCAGATCATCCTGGTTAACACAGTGAAACCTCGTCTCTACTAAAAATACAAAAAATTAGCCGGGCATGGTGGCACGTGCCTGTAGTCCCAGTTACTCAGGAGGCGGAGGCAGTAGAATTGCTTGAACCCAGAAGCAAAGGTTGCAGTGAGCAGAGATCACACCATTGCACTTCAGCCTGGGCAGTAAGAGTGAAACTGTCTCAAAAAAAAACAGAACCCGAACACATTATCCAGTATAGTTTAGAGGCATTCTACTCTCCAACTCTGCCTACTGCACCTAAAATCCCTGTGAATCTTCATCAGAATATTTTATTCATTCCTGTTTCTTAAAACGTTTCCTCTGCATTTGCCTAGACTAATTCCTGAAGCACATGTACGTCAGCTCTCACAGAAAATTGCTCTTTGTCATCTGTATTTTCTGAATCTGTTAATAATACACATTGAGAAGGAGTGGAATATTGTAAATAATATACAATGAGAGGGAGTGGAGAACTGGTAGACATACATTCAGATTACAAAAGAAAGTCACATTAAGCTTCATTATTCTACAATGTATTTATATTTCCTCAGTTTCAAAATAATGGGAAAAAAAAAAAACCCAAAGTTATCACTCTCCTTTCCTCAAACTTTGATTAAAATGTCACCTTTTAGGTAAGAAACATTTAGGTTTTTTGTTTACCATTTAAAGTTTAGTGAATCACTAGTATAAAGGGGCTGTCTCCAAAACAATCAATCTCAGGCTACATTAATTTAGATGTAATATCTAAAATGAGTTGAAAATTCTAATTGAATATAGTGAATGGAAATTATAAGAAGGTAGATTTGGGTTCAACATAACTCAAAAATAACGTGAGTTGTCCAAATGTCAAATAGAGCTACTTAACAAGTAGTCAGTCACTACAGGTATTCCAGAGACTAACTGAATGATTTGGCACATAGTAAGGGAGTTCATAGATCCAAAAAAATATAATTAGGCCATTCCAACACTACCTAAGATCCTAAAAGTCTGTTAACAAGAAGCAGGACTTTCGACTTCTCCAATACTCATCCCACACCTTCCTATCTGCAATGACTGAAACCCTATGCATTTATCTGGGCCTAGCGGAAATCCTATCCCCTTGAAAATCTTTCTACTTCCACTGAATTCCTCAACAGAATATAACTCTTTGCTATTAACTCTTAAAGTACTTTTGGCCTTTATCATGGCAGTTTATTGATCATACTCTGCCCTAAGTTACTAATTGTACACCTGTCTTCATCTTCTCTCTATTCCCCTCTCAAATTATAACTCAGCTCTCCCATGAATGCAATTCTCTGGAAACATCGCAATTCTTCTCAACAATGAATGACTTCTCAGTCCTCCACCCATCTGCATTATCAATGTTGACTACCTCCTCCTAACTCTTCTAGAGTTCTATAAGGCAAATTTTCTTTCTCATCAAAACGCAGAAGTTCTCAAGGTTCTGTCTTCTAACCTGGCAATTTCAGCTTCCGGTCTCATGTCTACCTAAATGTGTATCTAGTCTACACCAGAAGTTCAAATTTTACATTCGTCACCACATACTGAATACCAAGACATGACCTACATATGTCCCAACACACACATGCACCAAAGAAAGCTATTTCCTTATTTCTGTTAAAAGTGTCATAATCTTCTCAACTTGAAAGCTCAGTCATGATTTTCTCCCCTCCTTTAGCTTTGCCAAACTGTGAAATCCTTACAACTCAGAAGCTGGAATTTGTGCCCTCCTTTACACTCCCACTGTTCAGACCTTTTAGTTATTCTTCAAAAGTCGTTCAAGCCCTTGTATCATGTGTAGTACAGAGTAAAATCCAAACACCTGCATTCAGTTTGGCATCTAAGGCCCTATACAGAAATCCAGTCTGACATTCAATGTCATAACCAACCTTTCAAATTCATCTTCTACTATATACTTTCTCATTCCTGTATCAAATTCCATACAAATATTTTAATCACCTGTTATTATTCTCTGCAATTTCATTCTCTGGGCCTTTGTCTTACTTCATTCATTCCCATCCACAAGCTGAGTCAATGGGTTAGACAAAATAAATTCATTTCAACATTTATTTTATGGCTACTCTGTATGTACCAGAAACTACAAAAGGAAAAAGAGGCCGGGCGCAGTGGCTCACGCCTGTAATTCTAGCACTTTGGGAGGCTGAGACGGGTGGATCACCTGAGGTCAGAAGTTCGAGACCAGCCTGACCAACATGGAGAAACCTATCTCTACTAAAAATAGAAAAAAGTTAGCCGGGTGTGGTGGCAGGCGCCTGTAATCCCAGCAACTAGGGAAGCTGAAGCAGGAGAATCGCTTGAACCCAGGGGGCGGAGGTTGCAGTGAGCTGAGTTCTAAGTACTTGATATTAGTTATTATAAAAAGAATAAGACCTCTAGTAGTAGGATGCAGTTCTCTTTACCACATCGTGTTACCAAAGGTTATGTGGGTGCTAAAACACAGCTTATCTCCACTACAGGATACTTACCCCTTTCCCCTCTGGAGTCCCTCATTCATAGCTGGGCTCAAACTAGTCAGGTTTATTTATTTTAACTGAACCATGGACTATATCCATTTGCAACAGCTAAATGCCATATCAATACTGGAACTTTCTGAAATTCCAGATGGTCTTTGCTTAAAGTAACTTGAACAATCTAAGGAACACTATACCTTTTTAAAGAAATGATCTTCAATCTTTCGTGGCACACCATTGAATGAAAGCTTCACAAAGATCTAAGAATCATAGTGGTACAAATAAATAATAAAAGTAAGTTATGGACTAAATCTCTTATTCAGGCTCCAAAGTTTTTTTGTTTTCTGTCGTCCTCAGAAGTTGAGGGAAGCTAGTTTTGAAACTCAGAAGCTATTAAAAGTGACCAAGCATTAAGAAATGGAAATGCTTGCTGTCCACAAAAATAAAGCATGTATTTGTACTATGTTGTAACGTTTAACAAGTAACCTACTATTTTCCTTTGTGTCTTTAAAATAGATAGGGCATTATCTTTATTTACAGAAAAGGATGTTTAGAGAGCCTAAGGAAAGGTGTTTGGGGTCCCCCAGTTACAGTAAAAAAAAGAGGACTCGAAATCAGGTCTCCTGACTCTAGTGATGTTTTCACTACATTTTGGTTAGGAACAACCGCTTTGGAAGAGCAGCCAGCTCTTCCAACAATACAAAAATTAATTTTAAACAAGCAATTGTTAGCTTACGTGAAACTGTTGAGAAGAGTGAAAAGCAAAGGAATACGGCAGGCCAGTAACAGAAAACCCAAGAATCATTTTCAATACACCTATGGTTTCAAGATAGGGTAAAATACTTGGAAATTAGAAGATAAAAGTAAGTGGAAACACAACAGTCAAGAAACTAATTCTATTGCTTCTGAAGGTAGGCTAGGGAGTTGGACCAATTTATTCTATCGGATATTAAACAAGTGTCTACCAGTGGAGAGTAACTAAGTCATGTTTGTCCATTAAATCCTACTGAATTTAAGTCCAGACGCAACACTTTAGTTTTTGCCTTTCAAAATCAACATTGAAAAGGACTCATTCACTGTCTCCACATTCACTCAAAATATGTGGAAAGTCTCTTCAAAGCAATCTAGGGGGAAAATGTTAAATCCTAATTATGGGTAATAAACAGCGATAATTTTGCAGGATAAGGAAGGGAAGTTTTCAGAATCTAAAGAGGCAGTGCCAACACTTTCTTCAAACCGGGAGTTGCCTGCTGACAAATCAACTGCTTAGCTGCTAACTGAACAGTTAAGTTAGTTACTCCACGAAATTATCAAATAACGTGTTTTCTTCTTTACCTTTTAATTTTTATCCCCATCCATCCCACAAGCATTCTGGCTCACTCTTGATGTTTTTTCACTATTACTAATATTTCGACCCTGAATATCAATCTGAGCTCTTAGTAAGCAATTCATTCTAGGTCCTTATTATTCCTACAATTCCTTGACTGCTTTTCAGAGTTAGTTTGTAAAGATTAAATCATAACATAAAGGCCCATATGAGTAATCTTAAAAATTTAAGAAAAATGTAACTACTGCTAAAGAAACGGTAATTCAATCCTAAGAGGTTCAAACGCCTCGTACCGTGTATCTCCTAAGACCAGGAATCTTGGATTATCAAAAGGACCACTGGATCCTAACAGACCAAAACTTTACTTAGAAACTTTGTTCACATGCCTAAGGCTATATTAACTGCCAAATATGGAGCTGGAGAAGAACTGCCATCATCTCCCACTCTAGTACACCGGGGCTCTCTTAATGGCAGTTAATGGTTCCTAGATCCAGGTACCTGCAACGCTAACGTTTGAAAGACTAGAACAAGGTACGGAGCCTTGAACCTAAAACCACAGTATCTTAATCCAAGTTAATATCCCACAACAATCATAGGGGAAGAAAAGGACAACTTTACTCTTCCAGCTAAAAGTGCACGTGCCTTTTTTGTTGTTGTTAGGAAGGAAAAGGCACTCTCC
The DNA here is from genome assembly GCF_003255815.1 of Theropithecus gelada. Classification (NCBI taxonomy): domain Eukaryota; kingdom Metazoa; phylum Chordata; class Mammalia; order Primates; family Cercopithecidae; genus Theropithecus; species Theropithecus gelada. The sequence goes on along the minus strand of NC_037672.1, from coordinate 66,360,717 downwards.
CACACCCCCCCCCCAAATCCGTTACAACATTAAGTATGTCTCGGGGAAAAAAACTGTTCTATGCAAAAAATTGTAGACGAAAATCTATATTCGCCCCAAAGCGGCACAGGGCCATCTTAAGAAATCTGCTTTTAGAGACGCAAGGAAAATTCTATAAGATTCCACAAACAAAATCAACACAATCTAGGGAAGTTTATGTTCCTTTCTGTCCCCCCACCCCCCAAAAAGCGGGAACCCATCCCTCAAAAGTCATTCCCGGGTAAATAAGGGATCGTCTGCATGAGGGGGGGACGAAGAAGGCGCACGTTACAGTTCCAGTATCCGAACACGTTCGGATTAAACCCGCGGTGGCGGGGAGGAGGGGGTTGGTCACAGACTACGGAACACTAGGTACTGGGTAAGCCAAGCGGCGGCTGCCTTCAAACACGGATTCTGTTTCCGTGCACAGAAATGGTGCCCGGAGGCCGCTACTTTCGCATCTGCGTCGCTTCTGCCTCCGCCGACAAAACCTCTTTTCCCCTCCCCCACGGGCGGGGCGGCGACTGCCTCCCCGCTCCGAAGGAACAGGGAATAAGAGCCGAAAACGATTCGGAAACAGGAACGGTGGGCTACCCACCCTAAAACATCCCCTCCAGAAAGCCTACTCCCACACTTCCTGTATTAAGCTTCCATCAGCGCGCCTTCGGGAGCTGCTGCGTGACCCCCTACTTCGCCACCTCATCCCCAACAAACCTCAACCCCACCTGTGCCCTCGGAGCCCTCTGCACGCAAGACGCTCGCGGGTCACCTCCCTTCCCAGGCGGCCTCCCACCCCTCACCTAGAGGAAAGACTGGTCTTCTCTCACGCGCACACGGCAGCGTAGGGAGCCGGCAAGAACAATGTCTCTGCCGCTACACCTCCGGCTCCCGGGCTCACACACCGGACGATTACCTCGCGCCGCGGAGTGCGAAGAAAATGTCCCTTTCCGACCACCACACCGACCTCCCCTCCCGGCCCCCGTACACACCTCCAGCCAACGGCGCCGGCGGATACGTCGCGCGGAGGTCAGAAGAGTCGCTGAGGACCGGGTGCGGCGGGTTCTTCTTGCTCGCCGCCCCCTTCCTCCGACAACTCGGAAGCCTCGGAAGCCGGAGAGCCGCGAGTTCGTCTGCTTTACAACCACCTCTTCCCGGGCGCCAGGCGCTGCGACGAGCGACAAGGACCAGGGACGTCCCGCCCCCTTTGCCGCCGCCCCCTCTTATTGTTTTACCCCTGCCGAAAGGGCCAGGGAACCCCCGAGCACAGCGTCAGCCAATCACGCATCTCCTCCCGAACCGGGCCCAACCTTCCCGTGTCCCTCTGCGGAGCACGCGCAGTACGCTGCCGCGCTCGCACACGCTCGCGCCCGGAAAGCTGGGGAACCGGAACCGGCCTAAAGCCAAGATAAGAGTCCGCTGATTTGACGTCACAAGCAGGCTGCCATTCTCCTGCCCCGAGGCTCCAGCCTTGCCGCCCTTCTTCCTTGCCGCCGTTCTTCCTGATCGCGCAAGCCAGAGCTGGTTCGCAGCAACGCAGTGTCTTTTGTAGACTGATACTCTGGTCCCTTTTATTAATGGGAAGGAGGGAATTTAGTAATCTTTCTGAACTAGGTGTCTGCAGGTTGCTGCTGTAGACGAGCTTAAAATGCAGCCGGTGATTTCAGCTGTTTGCACACTAAACTCACCTACATTGTTTATTTAACCCATCCTAGGTTTTAAGCCCCACCAAGAGGCCCTGCAGTAAAGGAAGAATATGACGTGGGCTTTACAGAGGGGGAAAAGACTATTTCTTTGTGTGCTTGTTACGAATTTAGGCATGGCTAAATATCAACACATACTAAAGCATTTTACATACTAAAGCTGAAAGGCCTGAAATATCAGGATTACAGTCCTAGTCTAGCTCTAAGCCCAGATTTGCCCCCAGAGTGAGACACTGGTGACCTTATTTCATGGAAAAAGCCAAGCCGAATCTTGTAGTCAAGGAAGACACTTCGCATCTTAGGTCTGGCAGTGTTTTCAGAGAATACCGAGATAGCACAGGAATTTTGGAATGAAAGACTGAAAAAATGTTCAAAGAAATGTAAAGAAAAAAATACATTAATGAATACTTTCGAACTAAACATGGTGGACGCAGGCATATACATTTCATCAGTTTTCTTCGCAGTCCTATAAGGGCATTTTTAAGGTATTTGGCACGTGAAGACAATATGTCAAATACCTTAAATATTGGCAGAGGCAATGCCAACATTAGAGACTCCAAAGTCTACAATATCTTTACCTTTAGACTGCTTAAAGATATTGTTATATGCAAAATATTTGGGCAGACCATCACTTTAATGAAATGAACCTGATGTTTTTCCTTAACGCATCAAGATACATGCTGGCTGTCCTTTAATATACTGGGCTTATATACCAGGCATTCTTGTAACTACACAACCTTCTAAGGCTCACAGTAACCCTGTGAACTAGTTCCTTTTTTTGTTTTTTAGACGGAGTCTCTCTCTGTCGCTCAGGCTGGAGTGCAATGGCATGGTCTCGGCTCACTGCAACCTCCGCCTGCCGAGTTCAAGTGATTCGCCTGCCTCAGCCTCCCTAGTAGCTGGGACTACAGGCGCGTGCCACCACACCCAGCTAATTTTTATATTTTTAGTAGAGACGAAGTTTCACTATGTTGGCCAGGCTGGTCTGGAACACACCTGACCTCCTGATCCGCGCCTGCCTCGGCCTCCCAAAGTGCTGAGATTACAGGCGTGAGCACCGCACCCAGCCAGTAGTTGCTTTTTTTTTTTTTTGAAACGGAGTCTCGCTCTGTCGCCCAGGCTGGAGTTCAGTGGCCGGATCTCAGCTCACTGAAGCTCCGCCTCCCAGGTTCACACCATTCTCCTGCCCCAGCCTCCTGAGTAGCTGGGACTACAGGCGCCCGCCACCTCGCCCGGCTAGTTTTATGTATTTTTTCGTAGAGACGGGATTTCACCGTGTTAGCCAGGATGGTATCGATCTCCTGACCTCGTGATCCGCCCGTGTCAGCCTCCCAAAGTGCTGGGATTACAGGCTTGAGCCACCGAGCCCGGCCACTAGTTGCTATTTTTATGCCGATTTTACAGATGAGGAAACTAAGGCTTGGAGAGGTCAAGTAATTTACCCAGGACTACGCGGCTACTATTCACTGGAGCTGGGATGCAAACACAGGCAATCTGCCTCCACAGTCCATACCCTTAGGCAAACTATAGAATACTCCCATTTTACTAGTAATTGCCGCAATTTACTTATCTGCCCTAGTGCTGACTAAGCAAGTGTTTCCGGTTTGGAGCTCTTCTATGCAATGCTGTTATAAATATTGTTCACCATGTATCATGCTGCAGAGGTGCAAAACTTTCTCTAGAGCAGGTTCTCAGACCTTAATGTGCACCGAAATCACCTGTAGGGCTTGTTAAAACAGATTGTTGGGCCCCACTCCCTAAGTTTCTGATTCAACAGAGGTCCGAGAATTTGCACTTCTAACAAGTTCTCAGCTGATGGTGCTACTGCTGCTCTAGGAGCCACACTTTAAAAACCACTGATCTAGGCCGGGCGCGGCGGCTCACGCCTGTAATCCTAGCAGTTTGGGAGGCCTAGGAGGGGCAGATCACCTGCGGTCGGGAGTTTGAGACCAGCCTAACCAACATGGAGAAAGCGCGTCTATACTGAAAATACAAAATTAACGGGGTGTGGTGGTGCATGCCTGTAATCCCAGCTATTGGAGAGGCTGAGGCAGGAGAATCGCTTGAACCCGGGAGGGGGAGATTGCGGTGAGCCGAGATCGCGCTATTGCACTCCAGCCTGGGCAACAAGAGCGAAAACTCCGTCTCAAACAAACACACACCTAGGGCAGAGGTTAGGCAAACGGTTTGATAAGGGAAGGATTAGATAGTATTTTTGGTTTTGAGTACCACGTATGGTTTCTGTTGCATATTCCTTTCTCTCATCCTTTAAAAATGTAAGAAACATTTTTAGTTTAGCTCTAGGGCTACACAGAAACAGCCCTCAGGTAACCCTGCTCTTGAGTAGACACCAATAAGTGGAGCTAATGGGAAAAAAGATTCAGCGATCTTCAATGTTAAGTAAATATCTCTAACCTAGTCCAACTGGCGATTTTTACCTCATAAACATCTCTCTATACAAATAGCCTCTGCCCAGGTTCAGGCCCCTTCATCTTCCCAGGAAGACTGCAGTGGCCTCCTAATCTCCCTGCCTCTCAACATAGCCTCCATGAAGCAATGCCCACCACCTATAGACTAGGCAAGGAGACCAGTGTGAACTGTATTCATTCAGTGGCTCAGGCCAAAAATCTCTTTTTCTCACACCAATTTATTGACAGTCAATTGTCAATAAATTTCTTTTTGAGATGGAGTCTCGCTCTGTCATCCAGGCTGGAGTGCAATGGCATGATCTGGGCTGACTGCAACCTCCACCTCCCAGGTTCAAGCCATTCTCCTGCCTTGGCCTCCCAAGTGGCTAGAACTACAGGCATGCGCTACCACGCCCATCTAATTTTTCTACTTTTAGTAGAGATGAGGTTTCACCATATTGGCTAGGTTGGTCTCGAACTCGACCTCAAGTGATCCACCCACCTTGACAAATTGTCAATACATTTCTGTTCCCTCTACCTTCAATATTTATTCTGGATTAAATACTTTGCATCACTGTTACTGCTACTATAGTAGTCCAGGCCACCATTGCCTATTGCAGTAGCTTTCTACTTGGCCTCAATGCTTCCACTCTTATTCCACTACAGTCTGTTCCCCTCACAGCAGCCAGATCTTTCATAGTTAAAATTGAGATGATCCCAAAACCTTTAAAAGGCAACACAAAATCTCAGGTCCTTACCATGGCCTATAAGGCCTACCTGATCTAGTCCTTACCTATTACTTGCATTTCTTTTCTTACCACTGGTTTTCTCACACCACCCCGGCCAGCTCTTCCTTTGACATTCTTATCACATTATCACCCCAAGGCCTTTAATGTGAACCTTTATCAAAACACTGTGAAAAATCAAAGTAAATGAATCAGACCCAATCACCATTAGCAGGTGAATTTTTAAGAGTAAAATTGCTAGAATTGTATTATCTGATTCCTGATTTTTATTATAAACTTCAGCATAAAATACTTAGATAAGTGTTCGAATAAGATAAGACATTTGAATTTATAAAACTTTTCCTCTACACCCTTTCATTTGACCATTCTCAACTTTACTGAATACTAAAAGATCAACCAAGTTCATAATCACTTTTGCTGATGAAGTAGGTGTATAAGAGATGACTACATGCGCCTGGGCACGGTGGTTCACGCCTGTAACCCCAGCACTTTGGAAGGCCGGGGTAGGTGGATTACAAGGTCAGGAGTTCGAGACCAGCCTGGCCAACACAGTGAAACCCTGTCTCTACTAAAAATACAAAAATTAGCCAGGCATGGCTACTCAGGAGGCTGAGGCAGGAGAATCGCTTGAACCTAGGAGGCGGAGGTTGTGGTAAGCTGAGATAATGCCACTTCACTCCAGCCTGGGCAACAGAGTGAGACTCTGTCTCAAAAAAAAAAAAAAAAAAAGAGATGACTACATGCATGTTTAGGGGTCACACACCCCACATAAATAAAGTTTATGAAGACCAAGTATTGGAAGGGAGTAAAATTCAAGTCCTTAAGGGAAACGCATTTTTCTTGGAAAATATCTTTACTCACCATGTTTTTAAACTTTTAAGGCATGCATAACAAATGTCTTGGCCCCATCACTAATTCAGTGAGGAAGGATGATGCTATGATTTGAATGTTTGTGCCCCTCCAAAATTCATGTTGAAACTTAATCTCCAATGCAGAAGTATTAAAAAGTGGGTGGGACCTTCAGGTGGCAACTAGGTCATGAGGGCCTCACCTTCATGAATGGAATTTGTGCCCTTATAAAAGGGGATTGAGGGGAGTTCATTAGTCTCTTTTGTGCTTTTGCCCCTTTCACCATGTGAGAACACAGCAAGAAGGCACCATCTTCGAAGCAGAACAAGCCCTCACTAGGGCTGGCACTTTGATCTTGAACTTCTCAGCCTTTAGAACTATAAGCAGTAAGTTTCTGTTGTTTATAAGTTACCCAGTCGAAGGGTGATTTTGTTGTTGTTGTTGTTTGAGACAGGTTCTTGGTTTGTCACCTGGATGGCGTGCAATGGTGCAATTACGGCTCATTGCAGCCTTGACTTCTCAGCCTCCTGAGTAGCTGGGACCACAGGTGTGCACTACCATGCCGAGCTTGTGTGTGTGTGTGTGTGTGTGTGTGTGTGTGTGTGTAAATTATATGTTATGTTGCCCAGTCTGGTCTTGATTGCCTGGCCTCAGGTCATCCTCCTGCCTCAGCCTCCCAAAGCGTTGAGATCACGGGCATAAGCCACCACACTTTACCTAAAGGTATTTTGTTATAGCAGCCCAAATAGACTAAAACAAATGATAATGCTGCCAACAGTGTAGTATTTAAAAAGTCTGGCTGGGCACAATGGGGTATGCCTGCTGTCCCCACTACTTAGGAAGCCAAAGCAGGAGGATCACTTGAACCCAGGAGTTTGAGTTCAGCCTGGGCGATATAATAAGACCCCATTTCCAAAAATAAAAATAAAAAAGAGTCTGGGCTCCAGAACCACACTGCCTGGATTTGAATCCCAGCTTTATCTCATCGCTTACTAGGTGTATCACTATAGGCAGGATGCTTCACTTTTATGTGCCTCAGTGTTTCTCATCTGTAAAATGGGGACAATAATAATATCTACCTTATTAGGGTACTGGAAGGTTTAGACAATACATGCAAAACATTTTAACAGTGCCTGGCACATGGTAAGTGTTCAACAAACATCAGCACTTAATGTTTGGTTCTTGAAAAAGTATATGCACCAATTGCTTTCAACTGATTCCTTTTTCACTGACTGCCCACTGCTTTGTTCCGACGTAACAACTTACATTTGTATAGCATTTTACAGTTTTCAAAACACTTTCAAACACATTATCTCATTTCAATTTCACAAGCAATTCACAAAGTAGGCAAGCTGCACAAGGCTAAAAATGGCCAATTTAGAAAGAGAGCCCAGAGTTCCTCTGACTCATGCCACTACACCATGTCCTACTGCTAAATGATGAACTTTTATAGTCTTTGAACAAGACTTACTGATTGAAAACATGTTACTTGAGAATCCCAGGGCTCTCTCTTGGTGCAACTGGCTCCTTTACAAAGCTTTTTAATGCACAGAGAAACCTACTCCCATGAGTAGGATGAATCCATTCATTTTAGAGCAAGAGAGGAGAAAGCCTATTATGACCTAAAGAAAGAATCAAATGTTAATTTCTCCCTGCAATCTTTCCAGCCATTATCTCTTTGTGACGCTTGGACAGGTTAGGGTATAAAGGAGTGTTTTCCTCTCCAATCATTGTGAGTGTGTGAAATACGTCTCACATCCAGAAAAGTGCATGAAATGGCCTGCCAATCTGTGTGATTAAGTACAAAATGTCACAATATGAATGATTGCTATAGGTGGTAGATTTTAGCTATGTAACTTGTCTTGATCATATCTATGAAAGTCTTTAAGTAGAGGAGATTCTACATGCTACCCAAGTTTGAGAGAATAAAGGTTGCAAGTTCTAAGAAAGTCACTTCTTCAGAATTTAGAGGCAACAATCTCATTAAAAAAAATCAACATACAAAGAATCAGATTATCGATTATGAAAGTAACCCACCCTGAATTTGTGAATTCTAACAGATTCCATTTAACACTCATGAAGCAATGATGTCAGCTAAAAGCACCTTAGGCTGAGTGAGTGAGGTGATTTTAAGAGATACAATAATCCTGGAAAGCAGAAGTAAAGATAACATATATGAATGAGGAGGCATTTGCCCTGAGTTGCCTGAAATCCAGAAAATGACTTTGAAAAGAGGAACTATTTCACTAGTGTTTATCTCACACTGTCCAAGATAGACTAGATTTGTCAGGCAGGAATATTCTAGCCCTCAATGGGCTGCAGGGTGTGTTTAATTCTTCAAGCCTACAGTCTGGATATGAGACGCCACAAGGTTATCCAATTCTCTCCTCTTTGATTTAATGCTTACTAAGCACTGAGACACGGAGAAGGGGGCCTGAGCAGCAGATATTCTATGTCTTTGGATGGCATATCCCTTTGTGAAATGGAATTCCTGTGATTTGTTCATCAGTCTCTTATAGATTAAGTTAATATAAAAGAGTGTGTCAGAGACAGATTTCCTTCTGAGCGGGGATAGGATGTTGTACTGAGAGAAGTCAGGGCTGAGGAGCAAATCCTCCACTTAAATATAGAAGCATGAAACACATGGGATCAAATCGCATTTTCTTCACTAACTACTTCTGTGACACTAGTCAGGTTAGTTCATTTCTCTGACCTTGACTTTCCTCAGTGGATAAACAGCCTGCTTAGGGTTGTTCTAAAGATTCTTTGTGGCATTTAGCATACTTTCTGGCAAAGTGTGTATATGTGCATGATTCCTGTTACAAAACCGAGGCAAACCGGCCGGGCGTGGTGGCTCACGCCTGTAATCCCAGCACTTTGGGAGGCTGAGGCTGGTGGATCACAAGGTCAAGAAATCGAGACCAGGCCGGGCGCGGTGGCTCAAGCCTGTAATCCCAGCACTTTGGGAGGCCGAGACGGGCGGATCACGAGGTCAGGAGATCAATACCATCCTGGCTAACACGGTGAAACCCCGTCTCTACTAAAAAAATACAAAAAACTAGCCGGGCGCGGTGGCGGCGCCTGTGGTCCCAGCTACTCGGGAGGCTGAGGCAGGAGAATGGCGGGAACCCGGGGGGCGGAGCTTGCAGTGAGCTGAGATCCGGCCACTGCACTCCAGCCCGGGTGACAGAGCGAGACTCCGTCTCAAAAA